>NW_027182455.1:16343446-16645515 GCF_040938575.1 Ambystoma mexicanum | reverse complement strand
GACCGGTCCTATAACATGAGATGTGATACCCAAATCCGTCCCCTTCCAAACCTTAGACCCTTCCTATAGCATGAGATGTGATATCTCATTGCTTCTAATACCAAACCTGAGACCCTTCCTATAACGAGATGGGATATCCAACTCCTTCCCATTCCAATCCTGAGACCCTTCAGATAGCAGAGATGTGATATCCAACTCCTTCCCATTCCAAACCTGAGACCCTTCCTATAGCATGAGATGTTATAATTTAATGCTTCTAAAACCAAACCTGAGAACCATCCTATAACATGTGAAATCCAAATCCTTCCCTTTCCAAACCTGAGACCCTTCCGATAGCATGAGATGTGATATCTCAATGCTTCTAAAACCAAACATGAGAACCATCCTATAACATGAGATGTGAAATCCAAATCCTTCCCTTTCCAAACCTGAGACCCTTCCTATAGCTTGAGATGAAATATCAAACTCCTTCCCATTCCAATCCTGAGATAGCTTGAGATGTGATATCCAACTCCATCCCATTCCAATCCTGAGACCCTTCCGATAGCATGAGATGTGATAGCTCAATGCTTCTAATATCAAAACTGAGACCCTCCCTATAGTATGAGATGTGAATTCTAAGTCCTTACCATTCCTATCCTGAGACCCTTCCGATAGCAGAGATGTGATATCTCAATGCTTATACCAAACCTGATGAGCCTTCCTATGGCATTAGATGTGATATCCAACTCCTTCCCATTCCAATCCTGAGTTCCTTCCTATAGCATGAGATGTGATATCTCAATGCTTCTATCAAACCTGATACCCTTCCTTTAGCATGAGAGGTGATATTCAACTCCTGCCCATTCCAATCCTGAGACCCTTCCTATATCATGAGACGTGATATCCAACTCCTTCCCATTCCAATCCTGAGACTCCTCCTATAGCATGAGATGTGATATCTCAATGCTTCTAATACCAGACCTGGGACCGGTCCTATAACATGAGATATGATATCCAAATCCTTCCCCTTCCAAACCTGAGACCCTTCCTATAGCAAGAGATGTGATATCCAATTCCTTCCCATTCCAATCCTGAGACCCTTCCTATAACGAGATGTGATATCCAACTCCTTCCCATTCCAACCTGAGACCCTTCCTGTAGCATGAGAAGGGAGATCCAACTCCTTCCCATTCCAATCCTGAGACCCTTCCTATACCATGAGATGTGATATCTCAATGCTTCTAATACCAAACCTGGGACCCGTCCTATAACATGAGATATGTCCTATAACATGAGATATGATATCCAAATCCTTCCCCTTCCAAACCTGAGACCCTTCCTTTAGCATGAGATGTGATATCCAAATGCTTCCCATTCCAATACTGAAACCCTTCCTATAGCATGAGATGTCATATCTCAATGTTTCTAATAGAAAACCTGAGACCCTTCCTATAGCAAGAGATGTGATATCCAAATCCTTCCCATTTCAATCTTGAGACCCTTCCTATAACATGAGATGTGATATCCAACTCCTACCCATTCCAACCTGAGACCCTTCCTATAGCATGAGAAGGGATATCCAATTCCTTCCCAATCCAATCCTTAGACCCTTCCGATAGCAGAGATGTGATATCTCAATGCTTATACCAAACCTGAGACCCTTCCTTTAGCATGAGATGTGATATCCAAATGCTTCACATTCCAATCCTGAGACCCTTCCTATAGCATGAGATGTGATATCTCAATGCTTCTAATACAAAACCTGAGATCCTTCCTATAACATGAGATGTGATATCCAAGTCCTTCCCATTCCAATCCTGAGACCCTTCCTATAACATGAGATGTGATATCCAACTCCTTCTACTCCAACCTGAGACCCTTCCTATAGCATGAGATGGGATATCCAACTCCTTCCAAATCCAATCCTGATACCCTTCCAATAGCATGAGATGTGATATCCCAATGCTTCTACAAAACCTGAGACCCATACCATGGCATGAGATGTGATATCAAACTCCCGTCCTATACCATGAGACTTGATATCTCAATGCTTCTAATACCAAACCTGAGACCGGTCCAATAACATGAGATGTGATATCCAAATCCTTCCCCTTCCAAACCTTAGACCCTTCCTTTATCATGAGATGTGATATCCAAGTCCTTCCCATTCCATTCCTGAGACCCTTAATATAGCATGAGATGTGATATCTCAATGCTTCTAATACCAAACCTGAGACCCTTCCTATAACATGAGATGTGATATCCAAATCCTTCCCATTCCAATCCTGAGACCCTTCCGATAGCAGAGATGTGATATCTCAATGCTTATACCAAACCTGAGACCCTTCCGATAGCATGAGATGTGATATCTCAATGCTTCTAATACCAAACCTCAGATCCTTCCAATAACATGAGATGTGATGTCCAAATCCTTCCCCTTCCAAACCTTAGACCCTCCCTTTAGCATGAGATGTGATATCCAACTCCTTCCCATTCCAATCCTGAGACCCTTCTGATGGCATGAGATGTCATATCTCAATGCCTCTAATACCAAACCTGAGATCCTACCTCTAACATGAGATGTGATATCAAACTCCTTCCCATTCCAAACCTGAGACCCTTCAGATAGCATGAGATGTGATATTCCAATGCTTCTAAAACCAAACATGAGAACCATCCTATAACATGAGATGTGAAATCCAAATCATTCCCATTCCAAACCTGAGACCCTTCCTATAGCATGAGATGTTATAATTTAATGCTTCTAAAACCAAACCTGAGAACCATCCTATAACATGTGAAATCCAAATCCTTCCCTTTCCAAACCTGAGACCCTTCCGATAGCATGAGATGTGATATCTCAATGCTTCTAAAACCAAACATGAGAACCATCCTATAACATGAGATGTGAAATCCAAATCCTTCCCTTTCCAAACCTGAGACCCTTCCTATAGCTTGAGATGAAATATCAAACTCCTTCCCATTCCAATCCTGAGATAGCTTGAGATGTGATATCCAACTCCATCCCATTCCAATCCTGAGACCCTTCCGATAGCATGAGATGTGATAGCTCAATGCTTCTAATATCAAAACTGAGACCCTCCCTATAGTATGAGATGTGAATTCTAAGTCCTTACCATTCCTATCCTGAGACCCTTCCGATAGCAGAGATGTGATATCTCAATGCTTATACCAAACCTGATGACCCTTCCTATGGCATTAGATGTGATATCCAACTCCTTCCCATTCCAATCCTGAGTTCCTTCCTATAGCATGAGATGTGATATCTCAATGCTTCTATCAAACCTGATACCCTTCCTTTAGCATGAGAGGTGATATTCAACTCCTGCCCATTCCAATCCTGAGACTCCTCCTATAGCATGAGATGTGATATCTCAATGCTTCTAATACCAGACCTGGGACCGGTCCTATAACATGAGATATGATATCCAAATCCTTCCCCTTCCAAACCTGAGACCCTTCCTATAGCAAGAGATGTGATATCCAATTCCTTCCCATTCCAATCCTGAGACCCTTCCTATAACGAGATGTGATATCCAACTCCTTCCCATTCCAACCTGAGACCCTTCCTGTAGCATGAGAAGGGAGATCCAACTCCTTCCCATTCCAATCCTGAGACCCTTCCTATACCATGAGATGTGATATCTCAATGCTTCTAATACCAAACCTGGGACCCGTCCTATAACATGAGATATGTCCTATAACATGAGATATGATATCCAAATCCTTCCCCTTCCAAACCTGAGACCCTTCCTTTAGCATGAGATGTGATATCCAAATCCTTCCCATTCCAATACTGAAACCCTTCCTATAGCATGAGATGTCATATCTCAATGTTTCTAATAGAAAACCTGAGACCCTTCCTATAGCAAGAGATGTGATATCCAAATCCTTCCCATTTCAATCTTGAGACCCTTCCTATAACATGAGATGTGATATCCAACTCCTACCCATTCCAACCTGAGACCCTTCCTATAGCATGAGAAGGGATATCCAATTCCTTCCCAATCCAATCCTTAGACCCTTCCGATAGCAGAGATGTGATATCTCAATGCTTATACCAAACCTGAGACCCTTCCTTTAGCATGAGATGTGATATCCAAATGCTTCACATTCCAATCCTGAGACCCTTCCTATAGCATGAGATGTGATATCTCAATGCTTCTAATACAAAACCTGAGATCCTTCCTATAACATGAGATGTGATATCCAAGTCCTTCCCATTCCAATCCTGAGACCCTTCCTATAACATGAGATGTGATATCCAACTCCTTCTACTCCAACCTGAGACCCTTCCTATAGCATGAGATGGGATATCCAACTCCTTCCAAATCCAATCCTGATACCCTTCCAATAGCATGAGATGTGATATCCCAATGCTTCTACAAAACCTGAGACCCATACCATGGCATGAGATGTGATATCAAACTCCCGTCCTATACCATGAGACTTGATATCTCAATGCTTCTAATACCAAACCTGAGACCGGTCCAATAACATGAGATGTGATATCCAAATCCTTCCCCTTCCAAACCTTAGACCCTTCCTTTATCATGAGATGTGATATCCAAGTCCTTCCCATTCCATTCCTGAGACCCTTAATATAGCATGAGATGTGATATCTCAATGCTTCTAATACCAAACCTGAGACCCTTCCTATAACATGAGATGTGATATCCAAATCCTTCCCATTCCAATCCTGAGACCCTTCCGATAGCAGAGATGTGATATCTCAATGCTTATACCAAACCTGAGACCCTTCCGATAGCATGAGATGTGATATCTCAATGCTTCTAATACCAAACCTCAGATCCTTCCAATAACATGAGATGTGATGTCCAAATCCTTCCCCTTCCAAACCTTAGACCCTCCCTTTAGCATGAGATGTGATATCCAACTCCTTCCCATTCCAATCCTGAGACCCTTCTGATGGCATGAGATGTCATATCTCAATGCCTCTAATACCAAACCTGAGATCCTACCTCTAACATGAGATGTGATATCAAACTCCTTCCCATTCCAAACCTGAGACCCTTCAGATAGCATGAGATGTGATATTTCAATGCTTCTAAAACCAAACATGAGAACCATCCTATAACATGAGATGTGAAATCCAAATCATTCCCATTCCAAACATGAGGCCCTTCCTATAGCTTGAGATGTGATATCAAACTCCTTCCCATTCAATGTGATATCCAACTCCTTCCCATTCCAATCCTGGGACCCTTCCTATACCATGAGATGTGATAGTTCAATGCTTCTAATACCAAACCTGAGACCCGTCCTAAAACATGAGATGTGAGATCCAAATCCTTCCCTTTCCAAACCTGAGACCTTTCCTTTAGCATGAGATGTGATAACCAACTCCTTCCCATTCCAAACCTGAGACCCTTCCCATAGCATGAGATGTGATATCTCAATGCTTCTAAAACCAAACATGAGAACCATCCTATAACATGAGATGTGAAATCCAAATCCTTCCCTTTCCAAACCTGAGACCCTTCCTATAGCTTGAGATGAAATATCAAACTCCTTCCCATTCCAATCCTGAGATAGCTTGAGATGTGAGATCCAAATCCTTCCCCTTCCAAACCTGAGACCCTTCCTATTGCTTGATATGTGATATCAAACTCCTTCCCATTACAATCCTGAGATAGCTTGAGATGTGATATCCAACTCCATCCCATTCCAATCCTGAGACCCTTCCGATAGCATGAGATGTGATAGCTCAATGCTTCTAATATCAAAACTGAGACCCTCCCTATAGTATGAGATGTGAAATCTACGTCCTTCCCATTCCTATCCTGAGACCCTTCCGATAGCAGAGATGTGATATCTCAATGCTTATACCGAACCTGATGACCCTTCCTTTAGCATGAGATGTGATATTCAACTCCTTCCCATTCCAAACCTGAGACCCTTCCTATAACATGAGACGTGATATCCAACTCCTTCCCATTCCAAACCTGAGACCTTTCCTTTAGCATATGTGATATCCAACTCCTTCCAATTCCAATACTGAGACCCTTCCAATAGCATATGTGATATCTCAATGCTTCTAATATCAAAACTGAGACCCTCCCTATAACATGAGATGTGATATCCAACTCCTTCCCATTCCAATACTGAGACCCTTCCAATAGCATATGTGATATCTCAATGCTTCTAATATGAAAACTGAGACCCTCCCTATAACATGAATTGTGATATCCAAATCCTTCCCATTCCAATCCTGAGACCCTTCCGATAGCAGAGATGTGATATCTCAATGCTTATACCAAACCTAAGACTCTTCCGATAGCATGAGATGTGATATCTCAATGCTTCTAATACCAAACCTGAGATCCTTCCAATAACATGAGATATGATGTCCAAATCCCTCCCCTTCCAAACCTTAGACCATCCCTTTAGCATGAGATTTGATATCCAACTCCTTCCCATTCCAATCCTGAGACCCTTCTGATAGCATGAGATGTGATATCTCAATGCCTCTAATACCAAACCTGAGATCCTACCTCTAACATGAAATGTGATATCCATCTCCTTCCCTTTCCAAACCTGAGACCCTGCCTATAGCATGAGATGTGATATCCAAGTCCTTCCCATTCCAATCCTGAGACCCTTCCGATAGCATGAGATGTGATATCTCAATGCTTCTAAAACCAAACATGAGAACCATCCTATAACATGAGATGTGAAATCCAAATCCTTCCCTTTCCAAACCTGAGACCCTTCCTATAGCTTGAGATGAAATATCAAACTCCTTCCCATTCCAATCCTGAGATAGCTTGAGATGTGATATCCAACTCCATCCCATTCCAATCCTGAGACCCTTCCGATAGCATGAGATGTGATAGCTCAATGCTTCTAATATCAAAACTGAGACCCTCCCTATAGTATGAGATGTGAATTCTAAGTCCTTACCATTCCTATCCTGAGACCCTTCCGATAGCAGAGATGTGATATCTCAATGCTTATACCAAACCTGATGACCCTTCCTATGGCATTAGATGTGATATCCAACTCCTTCCCATTCCAATCCTGAGTTCCTTCCTATAGCATGAGATGTGATATCTCAATGCTTCTATCAAACCTGATACCCTTCCTTTAGCATGAGAGGTGATATTCAACTCCTGCCCATTCCAATCCTGAGACCCTTCCTATATCATGAGACGTGATATCCAACTCCTTCCCATTCCAATCCTGAGACTCCTCCTATAGCATGAGATGTGATATCTCAATGCTTCTAATACCAGACCTGGGACCGGTCCTATAACATGAGATATGATATCCAAATCCTTCCCCTTCCAAACCTGAGACCCTTCCTATAGCAAGAGATGTGATATCCAATTCCTTCCCATTCCAATCCTGAGACCCTTCCTATAACGAGATGTGATATCCAACTCCTTCCCATTCCAACCTGAGACCCTTCCTGTAGCATGAGAAGGGAGATCCAACTCCTTCCCATTCCAATCCTGAGACCCTTCCTATACCATGAGATGTGATATCTCAATGCTTCTAATACCAAACCTGGGACCCGTCCTATAACATGAGATATGTCCTATAACATGAGATATGATATCCAAATCCTTCCCCTTCCAAACCTGAGACCCTTCCTTTAGCATGAGATGTGATATCCAAATCCTTCCCATTCCAATACTGAAACCCTTCCTATAGCATGAGATGTCATATCTCAATGTTTCTAATAGAAAACCTGAGACCCTTCCTATAGCAAGAGATGTGATATCCAAATCCTTCCCATTTCAATCTTGAGACCCTTCCTATAACATGAGATGTGATATCCAACTCCTACCCATTCCAACCTGAGACCCTTCCTATAGCATGAGAAGGGATATCCAATTCCTTCCCAATCCAATCCTTAGACCCTTCCGATAGCAGAGATGTGATATCTCAATGCTTATACCAAACCTGAGACCCTTCCTTTAGCATGAGATGTGATATCCAAATGCTTCACATTCCAATCCTGAGACCCTTCCTATAGCATGAGATGTGATATCTCAATGCTTCTAATACAAAACCTGAGATCCTTCCTATAACATGAGATGTGATATCCAAGTCCTTCCCATTCCAATCCTGAGACCCTTCCTATAACATGAGATGTGATATCCAACTCCTTCTACTCCAACCTGAGACCCTTCCTATAGCATGAGATGGGATATCCAACTCCTTCCAAATCCAATCCTGATACCCTTCCAATAGCATGAGATGTGATATCCCAATGCTTCTACAAAACCTGAGACCCATACCATGGCATGAGATGTGATATCAAACTCCCGTCCTATACCATGAGACTTGATATCTCAATGCTTCTAATACCAAACCTGAGACCGGTCCAATAACATGAGATGTGATATCCAAATCCTTCCCCTTCCAAACCTTAGACCCTTCCTTTATCATGAGATGTGATATCCAAGTCCTTCCCATTCCATTCCTGAGACCCTTAATATAGCATGAGATGTGATATCTCAATGCTTCTAATACCAAACCTGAGACCCTTCCTATAACATGAGATGTGATATCCAAATCCTTCCCATTCCAATCCTGAGACCCTTCCGATAGCAGAGATGTGATATCTCAATGCTTATACCAAACCTGAGACCCTTCCGATAGCATGAGATGTGATATCTCAATGCTTCTAATACCAAACCTCAGATCCTTCCAATAACATGAGATGTGATGTCCAAATCCTTCCCCTTCCAAACCTTAGACCCTCCCTTTAGCATGAGATGTGATATCCAACTCCTTCCCATTCCAATCCTGAGACCCTTCTGATGGCATGAGATGTCATATCTCAATGCCTCTAATACCAAACCTGAGATCCTACCTCTAACATGAGATGTGATATCAAACTCCTTCCCATTCCAAACCTGAGACCCTTCAGATAGCATGAGATGTGATATTTCAATGCTTCTAAAACCAAACATGAGAACCATCCTATAACATGAGATGTGAAATCCAAATCATTCCCATTCCAAACCTGAGACCCTTCCTATAGCATGAGATGTTATAATTTAATGCTTCTAAAACCAAACCTGAGAACCATCCTATAACATGTGAAATCCAAATCCTTCCCTTTCCAAACCTGAGACCCTTCCGATAGCATGAGATGTGATATCTCAATGCTTCTAAAACCAAACATGAGAACCATCCTATAACATGAGATGTGAAATCCAAATCCTTCCCTTTCCAAACCTGAGACCCTTCCTATAGCTTGAGATGAAATATCAAACTCCTTCCCATTCCAATCCTGAGATAGCTTGAGATGTGATATCCAACTCCATCCCATTCCAATCCTGAGACCCTTCCGATAGCATGAGATGTGATAGCTCAATGCTTCTAATATCAAAACTGAGACCCTCCCTATAGTATGAGATGTGAATTCTAAGTCCTTACCATTCCTATCCTGAGACCCTTCCGATAGCAGAGATGTGATATCTCAATGCTTATACCAAACCTGATGACCCTTCCTATGGCATTAGATGTGATATCCAACTCCTTCCCATTCCAATCCTGAGTTCCTTCCTATAGCATGAGATGTGATATCTCAATGCTTCTATCAAACCTGATACCCTTCCTTTAGCATGAGAGGTGATATTCAACTCCTGCCCATTCCAATCCTGAGACTCCTCCTATAGCATGAGATGTGATATCTCAATGCTTCTAATACCAGACCTGGGACCGGTCCTATAACATGAGATATGATATCCAAATCCTTCCCCTTCCAAACCTGAGACCCTTCCTATAGCAAGAGATGTGATATCCAATTCCTTCCCATTCCAATCCTGAGACCCTTCCTATAACGAGATGTGATATCCAACTCCTTCCCATTCCAACCTGCGACCCTTCCTGTAGCATGAGAAGGGAGATCCAACTCCTTCCCATTCCAATCCTGAGACCCTTCCTATACCATGAGATATGATATCTCAATGCTTCTAATACCAAACCTGGGACCCGTCCTATAACATGAGATATGTCCTATAACATGAGATATGATATCCAAATCCTTCCCCTTCCAAACCTGAGACCCTTCCTTTAGCATGAGATGTGATATCCAAATCCTTCCCATTCCAATACTGAAACCCTTCCTATAGCATGAGATGTCATATCTCAATGTTTCTAATAGAAAACCTGAGACCCTTCCTATAGCAAGAGATGTGATATCCAAATCCTTCCCATTTCAATCTTGAGACCCTTCCTATAACATGAGATGTGATATCCAACTCCTACCCATTCCAACCTGAGACCCTTCCTATAGCATGAGAAGGGATATCCAATTCCTTCCCAATCCAATCCTTAGACCCTTCCGATAGCAGAGATGTGATATCTCAATGCTTATACCAAACCTGAGACCCTTCCTTTAGCATGAGATGTGATATCCAAATGCTTCACATTCCAATCCTGAGACCCTTCCTATAGCATGAGATGTGATATCTCAATGCTTCTAATACAAAACCTGAGATCCTTCCTATAACATGAGATGTGATATCCAAGTCCTTCCCATTCCAATCCTGAGACCCTTCCTATAACATGAGATGTGATATCCAACTCCTTCTACTCCAACCTGAGACCCTTCCTATAGCATGAGATGGGATATCCAACTCCTTCCAAATCCAATCCTGATACCCTTCCAATAGCATGAGATGTGATATCCCAATGCTTCTACAAAACCTGAGACCCATACCATGGCATGAGATGTGATATCAAACTCCCGTCCTATACGATGAGACTTGATATCTCAATGCTTCTAATACCAAACCTGAGACCGGTCCAATAACATGAGATGTGATATCCAAATCCTTCCCCTTCCAAACCTTAGACCCTTCCTTTATCATGAGATGTGATATCCAAGTCCTTCCCATTCCATTCCTGAGACCCTTAATATAGCATGAGATGTGATATCTCAATGCTTCTAATACCAAACCTGAGACCCTTCCTATAACATGAGATGTGATATCCAAATCCTTCCCATTCCAATCCTGAGACCCTTCCGATAGCAGAGATGTGATATCTCAATGCTTATACCAAACCTGAGACCCTTCCGATAGCATGAGATGTGATATCTCAATGCTTCTAATACCAAACCTCAGATCCTTCCAATAACATGAGATGTGATGTCCAAATCCTTCCCCTTCCAAACCTTAGACCCTCCCTTTAGCATGAGATGTGATATCCAACTCCTTCCCATTCCAATCCTGAGACCCTTCTGATGGCATGAGATGTCATATCTCAATGCCTCTAATACCAAACCTGAGATCCTACCTCTAACATGAGATGTGATATCAAACTCCTTCCCATTCCAAACCTGAGACCCTTCAGATAGCATGAGATGTGATATTTCAATGCTTCTAAAACCAAACATGAGAACCATCCTATAACATGAGATGTGAAATCCAAATCATTCCCATTCCAAACATGAGGCCCTTCCTATAGCTTGAGATGTGATATCAAACTCCTTCCCATTCAATGTGATATCCAACTCCTTCCCATTCCAATCCTGGGACCCTTCCTATACCATGAGATGTGATAGTTCAATGCTTCTAATACCAAACCTGAGACCCGTCCTAAAACATGAGATGTGAGATCCAAATCCTTCCCCTTCCAGACCTGAGAACTTTCCTTTAGCATGAGATGTGATAACCAACTCCTTCCCATTCCAAACCTGAGACCCTTCCCATAGCATGAGATGTGATATCTCAATGCTTCTAAAACCAAACATGAGAACCATCCTATAACATGAGATGTGAAATCCAAATCCTTCCCTTTCCAAACCTGAGACCCTTCCTATAGCTTGAGATGAAATATCAAACTCCTTCCCATTCCAATCCTGAGATAGCTTGAGATGTGAGATCCAAATCCTTCCCCTTCCAAACCTGAGACCCTTCCTATAGCTTGATATGTGATATCAAACTCCTTCCCATTACAATCCTGAGATAGCTTGAGATGTGATATCCAACTCCATCCCATTCCAATCCTGAGACCCTTCCGATAGCATGAGATGTGATAGCTCAATGCTTCTAATATCAAAACTGAGACCCTCCCTATAGTATGAGATGTGAAATCTACGTCCTTCCCATTCCTATCCTGAGACCCTTCCGATAGCAGAGATGTGATATCTCAATGCTTATACCGAACCTGATGACCCTTCCTTTAGCATGAGATGTGATATTCAACTCCTTCCCATTCCAAACCTGAGACCCTTCCTATAACATGAGACGTGATATCCAACTCCTTCCCATTCCAAACCTGAGACCTTTCCTTTAGCATATGTGATATCCAACTCCTTCCAATTCCAATACTGAGACCCTTCCAATAGCATATGTGATATCTCAATGCTTCTAATATCAAAACTGAGACCCTCCCTATAACATGAGATGTGATATCCAACTCCTTCCCATTCCAATACTGAGACCCTTCCAATAGCATATGTGATATCTCAATGCTTCTAATATGAAAACTGAGACCCTCCCTATAACATGAATTGTGATATCCAAATCCTTCCCATTCCAATCCTGAGACCCTTCCGATAGCAGAGATGTGATATCTCAATGCTTATACCAAACCTAAGACTCTTCCGATAGCATGAGATGTGATATCTCAATGCTTCTAATACCAAACCTGAGATCCTTCCAATAACATGAGATATGATGTCCAAATCCCTCCCCTTCCAAACCTTAGACCATCCCTTTAGCATGAGATTTGATATCCAACTCCTTCCCATTCCAATCCTGAGACCCTTCTGATAGCATGAGATGTGATATCTCAATGCCTCTAATACCAAACCTGAGATCCTACCTCTAACATGAAATGTGATATCCATCTCCTTCCCTTTCCAAACCTGAGACCCTGCCTATAGCATGAGATGTGATATCCAAGTCCTTCCCATTCCAATCCTGAGACCCTTCCTATAGCATGTGATGTGATATCTCAATGCTTATACCAAACCTGAGACCCTTCCTATGGCATGAGATGTCATATACAACTCCTTCCCATTCCAACCCTGAGACCCTTCCTATAGCATGAGATGTGATATCTCAATTCTTATACCAAACCTGAGACCCTTCCTATAGCATGAGATGTGATATCCAACTCCTTCCCATTCCAATCCTGAGACCCTTCCTATAGCATGAGATGTGATATCTCAAGGCCTCTAATACCAAACCTGAGATCCTTCCTCTAACATGAAATGTGATATCCAACTCCTTCCCCTTCCAAACCTGAGAGCCTTCCTATAGCATGAGATATGATATCCAAGTCCTTCCCATTCCAATCCTGAGACCCTTCCTATAACATGAAATGTGATATCCAACTCCTTCCCATTCTAACCTGAGACCCTTCCTATAGCATGAGATGGGATATCCAACTCCTTCCGAATCCAATACTGATACCCTTCCGATAGCATGAGATGTGATATCCCAATGCTTCTACCAAACCTGAGACCCATACTATGGCATGAGATGTGATATCAAACTCCTTCCCATTCCAATCCTGAGACGCTTCCTATAGCTTGAGATGTGATATCCAACTCCTTCCCATTCCAATTCTGAGACCCTTCTTATACCATGACACTTGATATCTCAATGCTTCTAATACCAAACCTGAGACCCGTCCTATAACATGAGATGTGATATCCAAATCCATCCCCTTCCAAACCTTAGACCCTTCCTTTATAATGAGATGTGATATCCAACTCCTTCCCATTCCAATCCTGAGACCCTTCCGATATCATGAGATGTGATATCTCAATGCTTATACCAAATCTGAGACCCTTCCTATGGCCTGAGATGTCATATACAACTCCTTCTCATTCCAATCCTGAGACCCTTCCTATAGCATGAGATGTGATATCTCAATGCTTATACCAAATCTGAGACCCTTCCTATAGCATGAGATGGGATATCCAACTCCTTCCCATTCCAATCCTGAGACCCTTCCTATAGCATGAGAAGTGATATCTCCATGCTTATACCAAACCTGAGACCCTTCCTATAGCATAAGATGTGATATCCAAATCCTTCCCTTTCCAATCCTGAGACCCTTCCTATAGCATGAGATGTGATATCTCAATGCTTATACCAAACCTGAGACCCTTCCTATAGCATGAGATGTGATATCCAACTCCTTCCCATTCCAATCCTGAGACCCTTCCTATAGCATGAGATGTGATGTCTCAATGCTTCTAATACCAAACCTGAGATCCTTCCTATAACATGAGATGTGATATCCAACTCCTTCCCATTCCAATCCTGAGACCCTTATGATAGCATGAGATGTGATATCTCAATGCCTCTTATACCAAACCTGAGATCCTTCCGATAGCATGAGATGTGATATCTCAATGCTTCTAATACCAAACCTGAGATCCTTCCTATAATATGAGATGTGATTTCCAAATCCTTCCCCTTCCAAACCTGAGACCCTCCCTTTAGCATGAAATGTGATATCCAACTCCTTCCCATTCCAATCCTGAGACCCTTCTGATAGCATGAGATGTGATATCTCAATGCCTCTAATACCAAACCTGAGATCCTACCTCTAACATGAAATGTGATATCCATCTCCTTCCCTTTCCAACCCTGAGACCCTGCCTATAGCATGAGATGTGATATCCAAGTCCTTCCCATTCCAATCGTGAGACCCTTCCTATAGCATGTGATGTGATATCTCAATGCTTATACCAAACCTGAGACCCTTCCTATGGCATGAGATGTCATATACAACTCCTTCCCATTCCAACCCTGAGACCCTTCCTATAGCATGAGATGTGATATCTCAATGCTTATACCAAACCTGAGACCCTTCCTATAGCATGAGATGTGATATCCAACTTCTTCCCATTCCAATCCTGAGACCCTTCCTATAGCATGAGATGTGATATCTCAGTGCTTATACCAAACCTGAGACCCTTCCTATAGCATAAGATGTGATATCCAAATCCTTCCCATTCCAATCCTGAGACCCTTCCTATAGCATGAGATGTGATATCTCAATGCTTATACCAAACCTGAGACCCTTCCTATAGCATGAGATGTGATATCCAACTCCTTCCCATTCCAATCCTGAGACCCTTCCTATAGCATGAGATGTGATGTCTCAATGCTTCTAATACCAAACCTGAGATCCTTCCTATAACATGAGATGTGATATCCAACTCCTTCCCATTCCAATCCTGAGACCCTTATGATAGCATGAGATGTGATATCTCAATGCCTCTTATACCAAACCTGAGATCCTTCCGATAGCATGAGATGTGATATCTCAATGCTTCTAATACCAAACCTGAGATCCTTCCTATAATATGAGATGTGATTTCCAAATCCTTCCCCTTCCAAACCTGAGACCCTCCCTTTAGCATGAAATGTGATATCCAACTCCTTCCCATTCCAATCCTGAGACCCTTCTGATAGCATGAGATGTGATATCTCATTGCCTCTAATACCAAACCTGAGATCCTACCTCTAACATGAAATGTGATATCCATCTCCTTCCCTTTCCAAACCTGAGACCCTGCCTATAGCATGAGATGTGATATCCAAGTCCTTCCCATTCCAATCCTGAGACCCTTCCTATAGCATGTGATGTGATATCCAAGTCCTTCCCATTCCAATCCTGAGACCCTTCCTATAGCATGTGATGTGATATCTCAATGCTTATACCAAACCTGAGACCCTTCCTATGGCATGAGATGTCATATACAACTCCTTCCCATTCCAACCCTGAGACCCTTCCTATAGCATGAGATGTGATATCTCAATGCTTATACCAAACCTGAGACCCTTCCTATAGCTTGAGATGTGATATCCAACTTCTTCCCATTCCAATCCTGAGACCCTTCCTATAGCATGAGATGTGATATCCCAATGCTTCTACCAAACCTGAGACCCATACTATGGCATGAGATGTGATATCAAACTCCTTCCCATTCCAATCCTGAGACGCTTCCTATAGCTTGAGATGTGATATCCAACTCCTTCCCATTCCAATTCTGAGACCCTTCTTATACCATGAGACTTGATATCTCAATGCTTCTAATACCAAACCTGAGACCCGTCCTATAACATGAGATATGATATCCAAATCCTTCCCCTTCCAAACCTTAGACCCTTCCTTTATAATGAGATGTGATATCCAACTCCTTCCCATTCCAATCCTGAGACCCTTCCTATAGCATGAGATGTAATATCTCAATGCTTCTAATACCAAACCTGAGACCCTTCCTATAACATGAGATGGGATATCCAACTCCTTCCCATTCCAATCCTGAGACCCTTCCGATAGCAGAGATGTGATATCTCAATGCTTATACCAAACCTGAGACCCTTCCTAAGGCTTGAGATGTCATATACAACTCCTTCCCATTCCAATCCTGAGACCCTTCCTATAGCATGAGATGTGATATCTCAATGCTTATACCAAATCTGAGACCCTTCCTATAGCATGAGATGTGATATCCAAATCCTTCCCATTCCAATCCTGAGACCCTTCCTATAGCATGAGATGTGATATCTCAATGCTTATACCAAACCTGAGAGCCTACCTATAGCATGAGATGTGATATCCAAGTCCATCCCATTCCAATCCTTAGACCCTTCCTACAGCATGCGATGTGATATCTCAATGATTCTAATACCAAACCAGAGACCCGTCCTTTAACATGAGATGGGATATCCAACTCCTTCCCATTCCAATCCTGAGCCACTCCTGATAGCAGAGATGTGATATCTCAATGCTTATACCAAACCTGAGACCCTTCCTATAACATGAGATGTGATATCCAACTCCTTCCCGTTCCAAACCTGAGACACTTCCTATAGCATATGTGATATCCAACTCCTTCCCATTCCAAACATGAGACCCTTACTATAGCAAGAATGTAATATCTCAAGGCCTCTAATACCAAACCTGAGATCCTTCCTCTAACATGAAATGTGATATCCAACTCCTTCCCCTTCCAAACCTGAGAGCCTTCCTATAGCATGAGATATGATATCCAAGTCCTTCCCATTCCAATCCTGAGACCCTTCCTATAACATGAAATGTGATATCCAACTCCTTCCCATTCTAACCTGAGACCCTTCCTATAGCATGAGATGGGATATCCAACTCCTTCCAAATCCAATACTGATACCCTTCCGATAGCATGAGATGTGATATCCCAATGCTTCTACCAAACCTGAGACCCATACTATGGCATGAGATGTGATATCAAACTCCTTCCCATTCCAATCCTGAGACGCTTCCTATAGCTTGAGATGTGATATCCAACTCCTTCCCATTCCAATTCTGAGACCCTTCTTATACCATGACACTTGATATCTCAATGCTTCTAATACCAAACCTGAGACCCGTCCTATAACATGAGATGTGATATCCAAATCCATCCCCTTCCAAACCTTAGACCCTTCCTTTATAATGAGATGTGATATCCAACTCCTTCCCATTCCAATCCTGAGACCCTTCCGATATCATGAGATGTGATATCTCAATGCTTATACCAAATCTGAGACCCTTCCTATGGCCTGAGATGTCATATACAACTCCTTCCCATTCCAATCCTGAGACCCTTCCTATAGCATGAGATGTGATATCTCAATGCTTATACCAAATCTGAGACCCTTCCTATAGCATGAGATGGGATATCCAACTCCTTCCCATTCCAATCCTGAGACCCTTCCTATAGCATGAGAAGTGATATCTCCATGCTTATACCAAACCTGAGACCCTTCCTATAGCATAAGATGTGATATCCAAATCCTTCCCTTTCCAATCCTGAGACCCTTCCTATAGCATGAGATGTGATATCTCAATGCTTATACCAAACCTGAGACCCTTCCTATAGCATGAGATGTGATATCCAACTCCTTCCCATTCCAAACCTGAGACCCTTCCTATAGCATGAGATGTGATGTCTCAATGCTTCTAATACCCAACCTGAGATCCTTCCTATAACATGAGATGTGATATCCAACTCCTTCCCATTCCAATCCTGAGACCCTTATGATAGCATGAGATGTGATATCTCAATGCCTCTTATACCAAACCTGAGATCCTTCCGATAGCATGAGATGTGATATCTCAATGCTTCTAATACCAAACCTGAGATCCTTCCTATAATATGAGATGTGATTTCCAAATCCTTCCCCTTCCAAACCTGAGACCCTCCCTTTAGCATGAAATGTGATATCCAACTCCTTCCCATTCCAATCCTGAGACCCTTCTGATAGCATGAGATGTGATATCTCAATGCCTCTAATACCAAACCTGAGATCCTACCTCTAACATGAAATGTGATATCCATCTCCTTCCCTTTCCAACCCTGAGACCCTGCCTATAGCATGAGATGTGATATCCAAGTCCTTCCCATTCCAATCGTGAGACCCTTCCTATAGCATGTGATGTGATATCTCAATGCTTATACCAAACCTGAGACCCTTCCTATGGCATGAGATGTCATATACAACTCCTTCCCATTCCAACCCTGAGACCCTTCCTATAGCATGAGATGTGATATCTCAATGCTTATACCAAACCTGAGACCCTTCCTATAGCATGAGATGTGATATCCAACTTCTTCCCATTCCAATCCTGAGACCCTTCCTATAGCATGAGATGTGATATCTCAGTGCTTATACCAAACCTGAGACCCTTCCTATAGCATAAGATGTGATATCCAAATCCTTCCCATTCCAATCCTGAGACCCTTCCTATAGCATGAGATGTGATATCTCAATGCTTATACCAAACCTGAGACCCTTCCTATAGCATGAGATGTGATATCCAACTCCTTCCCATTCCAATCCTGAGACCCTTCCTATAGCATGAGATGTGATGTCTCAATGCTTCTAATACCAAACCTGAGATCCTTCCTATAACATGAGATGTGATATCCAACTCCTTCCCATTCCAATCCTGAGACCCTTATGATAGCATGAGATGTGATATCTCAATGCCTCTTATACCAAACCTGAGATCCTTCCGATAGCATGAGATGTGATATCTCAATGCTTCTAATACCAAACCTGAGATCCTTCCTATAATATGAGATGTGATTTCCAAATCCTTCCCCTTCCAAACCTGAGACCCTCCCTTTAGCATGAAATGTGATATCCAACTCCTTCCCATTCCAATCCTGAGACCCTTCTGATAGCATGAGATGTGATATCTCATTGCCTCTAATACCAAACCTGAGATCCTACCTCTAACATGAAATGAGATATCCATCTCCTTCCCTTTCCAAACCTGAGACCCTGCCTATAGCATGAGATGTGATATCCAAGTCCTTCCCATTCCAATCCTGAGACCCTTCCTATAGCATGTGATGTGATATCCAAGTCCTTCCCATTCCAATCCTGAGACCCTTCCTATAGCATGTGATGTGATATCTCAATGCTTATACCAAACCTGAGACCCTTCCTATGGCATGAGATGTCATATACAACTCATTCCCATTCCAACCCTGAGACCCTTCCTATAGCATGAGATGTGATATCTCAATGCTTATACCAAACCTGAGACCCTTCCTATAGCTTGAGATGTGATATCCAACTTCTTCCCATTCCAATCCTGAGACCCTTCCTATAGCATGAGATGTGATATCCCAATGCTTCTACCAAACCTGAGACCCATACTATGGCATGAGATGTGATATCAAACTCCTTCCCATTCCAATCCTGAGACGCTTCCTATAGCTTGAGATGTGATATCCAACTCCTTCCCATTCCAATTCTGAGACCCTTCTTATACCATGAGACTTGATATCTCAATGCTTCTAATACCAAACCTGAGACCCGTCCTATAACATGAGATATGATATCCAAATCCTTCCCCTTCCAAACCTTAGACCCTTCCTTTATAATGAGATGTGATATCCAACTCCTTCCCATTCCAATCCTGAGACCCTTCCTATAGCATGAGATGTAATATCTCAATGCTTCTAATACCAAACCTGAGACCCTTCCTATAACATGAGATGGGATATCCAACTCCTTCCCATTCCAATCCTGAGACCCTTCCGATAGCAGAGATGTGATATCTCAATGCTTATACCAAACCTGAGACCCTTCCTAAGGCTTGAGATGTCATATACAACTCCTTCCCATTCCAATCCTGAGACCCTTCCTATAGCATGAGATGTGATATCTCAATGCTTATACCAAACCTGAGATCCTACCTCTAACATGAAATGTGATATCCATCTCCTTCCCTTTCCAAACCTGAGACCCTGCCTATAGCATGATATGTGATATCCAAGTCCTTCCCATTCCAATCCTGAGACCCTTCCTATAGCATGTGATGTGATATCTCAATGCTTATACCAAACCTGAGACCCTTCCTATGGCATGAGATGGCATATACAACTCCTTCCCATTCCAATCCTGAGACCCTTCCTATAGCATGAGATGTGATATCTCAATGCTTATACCAAACCTGAGACCCTTCCTATAGCATGCGATGTGATATCCAACTTCTTCCCATTCCAATCCTGAGACCCTTCCTATAGCATGAGATGTGATATCTCAATGCTTATACCAAACCTGAGACCCTTCCTATAGCTTGAGATGTGATATCCAACTCCTTCCCATTCCAATCCTGAGACCCTTCCTATAGCATGAGATGTGATATCTCAAGGCCTCTAATACCAAACCTGAGATCCTTCCTCTAACATGAAATGTGATATCCAACTCCTTCCCCTTCCAAACCTGAGAGCCTTCCTATAGCATGAGATATGATATCCAAGTCCTTCCCATTCCAATCCTGAGACCCTTCCTATAACATGAAATGTGATATCCAACTCCTTCCCATTCCAACCTGAGACCCTTCCTATAGCATGAGATGGGATATCCAACTCCTTCCAAATCCAATACTGATACCCTTCCGATAGCATGAGATGTGATATCCCAATGCTTCTACCAAACCTGAGACCCATCCTATAACATGAGATGTGATATCCAAATCCTTCCCCTTCCAAACCTTAGACCCTTCCTTTATCATGAAATGTGATATCCAACTCCTTCCCATTCCAATCCTGAGACCCTTCCGATATCATGAGATGTGATATCTCAATGCTTATACCAAATCTGAGACCCTTCCTATGGCCTGAGATGTCATATACAACTCCTTCCCATTCCAATCCTGAGACCCTTCCTATAGCATGAGATGTGATATCTCAATGCTTATACCAAATCTGAGACCCTTCCTATAGCATGAGATGTGATATCCAACTCCTTCCCATTCCAATCCTGAGACCCTTCCTATAGCATGAGAAGTGATATCTCCATGCTTATACCAAACCTGAGACCCTTCCTATAGCATAAGATGTGATATCCAAATCCTTCCCATTCCAATCCTGAGACCCTTCCTATAGCATGAGATGTGATATCTCAATGCTTATACCAAACCTGAGACCCTTCCTATAGCATGAGATGTGATATCCAACTCCTTCCCATTCCAATCCTGAGACCCTTCCTATAGCATGAGATGTGATGTCTCAATGCTTCTAATACCAAACCTGAGATCCTTCCTATAACATGAGATGTGATATCCAACTCCTTCCCATTCCAATCCTGAGACCCTTATGATAGCATGAGATGTGATATCTCAATGCCTCTTATACCAAACCTGAGATCCTTCCGATAGCATGAGATGTGATATCTCAATGCTTCTAATACCAAACCTGAGATCCTTCCTATAATATGAGATGTGATTTCCAAATCCTTCCCCTTCCAAACCTGAGACCCTCCCTTTAGCATGAAATGTGATATCCAACTCCTTCCCATTCCAATCCTGAGACCCTTCTGATAGCATGAGATGTGATATCTCAATGCCTCTAATACCAAACCTGAGATCCTACCTCTAACATGAAATGTGATATCCATCTCCTTCCCTTTCCAAACCTGAGACCCTGCCTATAGCATGAGAAGTGATATCCAAGTCCTTCCCATTCCAATCCTGAGACCCTTCCTATAGCATGTGATGTGATATCTCAATGCTTATACCAAACCTGAGACCCTTCCTATGGCATGAGATGTCATATACAACTCCTTCCCATTCCAACCCTAAGACCCTTCCTATAGCATGAGATGTGATATCCAACTTCTTCCCATTCCAATCCTGAGACCCTTCCTATAGCATGACATGTGATATCTCAATGCTTATACCAAACCTGAGACCCTTCCTATAGCATAAGATGTGATATCCAAATCCTTCCCATTCCAATCCTGAGACCCTTCCTATAGCATGAGATGTGATATCTCAATGCTTATACCAAACCTGAGACCCTTCCTATAGCATGAGATGTGATATCCAACTCCTTCCCATTCCAATCCTGAGACCCTTCCTATAGCATGAGATGTGATGTCTCAATGCTTCTAATACCAAACCTGAGATCCTTCCTATAACATGAGATGTGATATCCAACTCCTTCCCATTCCAATCCTGAGACCCTTATGATAGCATGAGATGTGATATCTCAATGCCTCTTATACCAAACCTGAGATCCTTCCGATAGCATGAGATGTGATATCTCAATGCTTCTAATACCAAACCTGAGATCCTTCCTATAATATGAGATGTGATTTCCAAATCCTTCCTCTTCCAAACCTGAGACCCTCCCTTTAGCATGAAATGTGATATCCAACTCCTTCCCATTCCAATCCTGAGACCCTTCTGATAGCATGAGATGTGATATCTCATTGCCTCTAATACCAAACCTGAGATCCTACCTCTAACATGAAATGTGATATCCATCTCCTTCCCTTTCCAAACCTGAGACCCTGCCTATAGCATGAGATGTGATATCCAAGTCCTTCCCATTCCAATCCTGAGACCCTTCCTATAGCATGTGATGTGATATCCAAGTACTTCCCATTCCAATCCTGAGACCCTTCCTATAGCATGTGATGTGAAATCTCAATGCTTATACCAAACCTGAGACCCTTCCTATGGCATGAGATGTCATAAACAACTCCTTCCCATTCCAACCCTGAGACCCTTCCTATAGCATGAGATGTGATATCTCAATGCTTATACCAAACCTGAGACCCTTCCTATAGCTTGAGATGTGATATCCAACTTCTTCCCATTCCAATCCTGAGACCCTTCCTATAGCATGAGATGTGATATCCCAATGCTTCTACCAAACCTGAGACCCATACTATGGCATGAGATGTGATATCAAACTCCTTCCCATTCCAATCCTGAGACGCTTCCTATAGCTTGAGATGTGATATCCAACTCCTTCCCATTCCAATTCTGAGACCCTTCTTATACCATGAGACTTGATATCTCAATGCTTCTAATACCAAACCTGAGACCCGTCCTATAACATGAGATGTGATATCCAAATCCTTCCCCTTCCAAACCTTAGACCCTTCCTTTATAATGAGATGTGATATCCAACTCCTTCCCATTCCAATCCTGAGACCCTTCCGATATCATGAGATTTGTTATCTCAATGCTTCTAATATCAAACTTGAGACCCTCCCTATAGCATGAGATGTGACATCCAAGTCCTTCCCATTCCAATCCTGAGACCCTTCCTATAGCATGAGATGTGATATCTCAATGCTTCTAATACCAAACCTGAGACCCTTCCTATAACATGAGATGGGATATCCAACTCCTTCCCATTCCAATCCTGAGACCCTTCCGATAGCAGAGATGTGATATCTCAATGCTTATACCAAACCTGAGACCCTTCCTAAGGCTTGAGATGTCATATACAACTCCTTCCCATTCCAATCCTGAGACCCTTCCTATAGCATGAGATGTGATATCTCAATGCTTATACCAAATCTGAGACCCTTCCTATAGCATGAGATGTGATATCCAAATCCTTCCCATTCCAATCCTGAGACCCTTCCTATAGCATGAGATGTGATATCTCAATGCTTATACCAAACCTGAGAGCCTACCTATAGCATGAGATGTGATTTCCAAGTCCATCCCATTCCAATCCTTAGACCCTTCCTACAGCATGCGATGTGATATCTCAATGATTCTAATACCAAACCAGAGACCCGTCCTTTAACATGAGATGGGATATCCAACTCCTTCCCATTCCAATCCTGAGCCACTCCTGATAGCAGAGATGTGATATCTCAATGCTTATACCAAACCTGAGACCCTTCCTATAACATGAGATGTGATATCCAACTCCTTCCCGTTCCAAACCTGAGACACTTCCTATAGCATATGTGATATCCAACTCCTTCCCATTCCAAACATGAGACCCTTACTATAGCATGAGATGTGATATATCAATGCTTCTAATACCAAACCTGAGATCCTTCCTATGACATGAGATGTGATATCCAAATCCTTCCCATTCCAATCCTGAGACCCTTCCTATAGCAAGAGATGTGATATCCAAATCCTTCCCATTCCAATCCTGAGACCCTTCCTATAACATGAGATGTGATATTCAACTCCTTCCCCTTCCAACCTGAGACACTTCCTATAGCATGGGAAGGGATATCCAACTCCTTCCCAATCCAATCCTGAGAACCTTCCGATAGCAGAGATGTGATATCTCAATGCTTATACCAAACCTGAGACCCTTCCTATGGCATGAGATGTGATATCCAACTCCTTGCCATTCAAATCCTGAGACCCTTCCTATAGCATGAGATGTGATATCTCAATGCTTCTACCAAACCTGAGACCCTTCCTTTAGCATGAGATGTGATATCCAAATCCTTCACATTCCAATCCTGAGACCCTTCCTATAGCATGAGATGTGATATCTCAATGCTTCTAATACCAAACCTGAGATCCTTCCTATAACATGAGATGTGATATCCAATTCCTTCCCATTCCAAACCTGAGACCCTTCCTATTGGATGAGATGTGATATCCAACTCCTTCCCATTCCAACCCTGAGACCCTTCCTATACCATGAGATGTGATATCTCAATGCTTCTAATACCAAACCTGGGAACCGTCCTATAACATGAGATGTGATATCTCAATGTTTCTAATAAAAAACCTGAGACCCTTCCTATAACATGAGATGTGATATCCAATTCCTTCCCATTCCAAACCTGAGACCCTTCCTATTGGATGAGATGTGATATCCAAATCCTTCCCCTTCCAAACCTGAGACCCTTCCTTTAGCATGAGATGTGATATCCAAATACTTCCCATTCCAATCCTAAAACCCTTCCTATAGCATGAGATGTGATATCTCAATGTTTCTAATAAAAAACCTGAGACCCTTCCTATAGCAAGAGATGTGATATCCAAATCCTTCCCATTCCAATCCTGAGACCCTTCCTGTATATAACATGAGATGTGATATCCAACTCCTTCCCATTCCAACCTGAGACCCTTCCTATAGCATGAGATGTGATATCCAACTCCTTACCATTCAAATCCTGAGACCCTCCCTATAACAAGAGATGTCATATCCAACTCCTTCCCATTCCAAACCTGAGACCCTTCCTATAACATGAGATGTGATATCCAACTCCTTCCCATTCCAAACCTGAGACCCTTCCGATAGCATGAGATGTGATATCTCAATGCTTCAAAAACCAAACATGAGAACCATCCTATAACATGAGATGTGAAATCCAAATCCTTCCCTTCCCAAACCTGAGACTCTTCCTATAGCATGAGATGTGATATCTCAATGCTTCTACCAAACCTGAAACCCTTCCTATAGCATGAGATGTGATATCCAACTCCTTCCCATTCCAATCCTGAGACACACCCTATAGCATGAGATGTGATAACACAATGCTTCTAATACCAAACCTGAGACCCGTCCTATAACATGAGATGTGATATCCAAATCCTTCCCCTTCCAAACCTGAGACCCTTCCTTTAGCATGAGATGTGATATATAGCTCCTCCCATTCCAATCCTGAGACCCTTCCGATAGCAGAGATGTGACATTTCAATGCTTATACCAAACCTGAGACCCTTCCCATAGCATGAGATGTGATATCCAACTCCTTCCCATTCCAATCCTGAGACCCTTCCTATAGCATGAGATGTGATATCTCAATGCTTCTAATACCAAACCTGAGATCCTTCCTATAACATGAGATGTGATATCCAACTCCTTCCCATTCCAATCCCGAGACCCTTCCTATAGCATGAGATGTGATATCTCAATGCTTCTAATACCAAACCTAAGGTCCTTCCTATAACATGAGATGTGATATCCAAATCCTTCCCATTCCAAACCTGAGACCCTCCCTTTAGCATGAGATGTGATATCCAACTCCTTCCCATTCCAATCCTGATACCCTTCTGATAGCATGAGATCTGATATCTCAATGCCTCTAATACCAAACCTGAGATCCTACCTCTAACATGAAATGTGATATCCAACTCCTTCCTTTTCCAAACCTGAGACCCTTCCTACAGCATGAGATGTGATATCCAAGTCCTTCCCATTCCAATCCTGAGACCCTTCCTATAAAATGAGATGTGATATCCAACTCCTTCTATTCCAACCTGAGACCCTTCCTATAGCATGAGATGGGATATCCAACTCCTTCCAAATCCAATCCTGATACCCTTCCGATAGCATGAGATGTGATATACCAATGCTTCTACAAAACCTGAGACCCATACCATGGCATGAGATGTGATATCAAACTCCCGTCCTATACCATGAGACTTGATATCTCAATGCTTCTAATACCAAACCTGAGACCGGTCCAATAACATGAGATGTGATATCCAAATCCTTCCCCTTCCAAACCTTAGACCCTTCCTTTATCATGAGATGTGATATCCAAGTCCTTCCCATTCCATTCCTGAGACCCTTCCTATAGCATGAGATGTGATATCTCAATGCTTCTAATACCAAACCTGAGACCCTTCCTATAACATGAGATGTGATATCCAAGTCCTTCCCATTCCAATCCTGAGACCCTTCCTATAGCATGAGATGTGATATCTCAATGCTTCTAATACCAAACCTGAGACCCTTCCTATAACATGAATTATGATATCCAAATCCTTCCCATTCCAATCCTGAGACCCTTCCGATAGCAGAGATGTGATATCTCAATGCTTATACCAAACCTAAGACCCTTCCGATAGCATGAGATGTGATATCTCAATGCTTCTAATACCAAACCTGAGATCCTTCCAATAACATGAGATGTGATATCCAACTCCTTCCCATTCCAATCCCGAGACCCTTCCTATAGCATGAGATGTGATATCTCAATGCTTCTAATACCAAACCTAAGGTCCTTCCTATAACATGAGATGTGATATCCAAATCCTTCCCATTCCAAACCTGAGACCCTCCCTTTAGCATGAGATGTGATATCCAACTCCTTCCCCTTCCAAACCTGAGACCCTTCCTTTAGCATGAGATGTGATATCCAGCTCCTCCCATTCCAATCCTGAGACCCTTCCGATAGCAGAGATGTGATATTTCAATGCTTATACCAAACCTGAGACCCTTCCCATAGCATGAGATGTGATATCCAGCTCCTCCCATTCCAATCCTGAGACCCTTCCGATAGCAGAGATGTGATATTTCAATGCTTATACCAAACCTGAGACCCTTCCCATAGCATGAGATCTGATATCCAACTCCTTCCCATTCCAATCCTGAGACCCTTCCTATAGCATGAGATGTGATATCTCAATGCTTCTAATACCAAACCTGAGATCCTTCCTATAACATGAGATGTGATATCCAACTCCTTCCCATTCCAATCCCGAGACCCTTCCTATAGCATGAGATGTGATATCTCAATGCTTCTAATACCAAACCTAAGGTCCTTCCTATAACGTGAGATGTGATATCCAAATCCTTCCCATTCCAAACCTGAGACCCTCCCTTTAGCATGAGATGTGATATCCAACTCCTTCCCATTCCAATCCTGATACCCTTCTGATAGCATGAGATGTGATATCTCAATGCCTCTAATACCAAACCTGAGATCCTACCTCTAACATGAAATGTGATATCCAACTCCTTCCTTTTCCAAACCTGAGACCCTTCCTACAGCATGAGATGTGATATCCAAGTCCTTCCCATTCCAATCCTGAGACCCTTCCTATAACATGAGATGTGATATCCAACTCCTTCTATTCCAACCTGAGACCCTTCCTATAGCATGAGATGGGATATCCAACTCCTTCCAAATCCAATCCTGATACCCTTCCGATAGCATGAGATGTGATATCCCAATGCTTCTACAAAACCTGAGACCCATACCATGGCATGAGATGTGATATCAAACTCCCGTCCTATACCATGAGACTTGATATCTCAATGCTTCTAATACCAAACCTGAGACCGGTCCAATAACATGAGATGTGATATCCAAATCCTTCCCCTTCCAAACCTTAGACCCTTCCTTTATCATGAGATGTGATATCCAAGTCCTTCCCATTCCATTCCTGAGACCCTTCCTATAGCATGAGATGTGATATCTCAATGCTTCTAATACCAAACCTGAGACCCTTCCTATAACATGAGATGTGATATCCAAGTCCTTCCCATTCCAATCCTGAGACCCTTCCTATAGCATGAGATGTGATATCTCAATGCTTCTAATACCAAACCTGAGACCCTTCCTATAACATGAATTGTGATATCCAAATCCTTCCCGTTCCAATCCTGAGACCCTTCCGATAGCAGAGATGTGATATCTCAATGCTTATACCAAACCTAAGACCCTTCCGATAGCATGAGATGTGATATCTCAATGCTTCTAATACCAAACCTGAGACCGGTCCAATAACATGAGATGTGATATCCAAATCCTTCCCCTTCCAAACCTTAGACCATCCCTTTAGCATGAGATTTGATATCCAACTCCTTCCCATTCCAATCCTGAGACCCTTCTGATGGCATGAGATGTGATATCTCAATGCCTCTAAAACCAAACCTGAGATCCTACCTCTAACATGAAATGTGATATCCAACTCCTTCCCCTTCCAACCCTGAGAGCCTTCCTATATAATGAGATGTGATATCCAAGTCCTTCCCATTCCAATCCTGAGACCCTTCCTATAACATGAGATGTGATATCCAACTCCTTCCCATTCCAATCATGAGACCCTTCCTATAGCTTGAGATGTGATATCCAACTCCTTCTCATTCCAATTCTGAGACCGTCCTATACCATGAGACTTGATATCTCAATGCTTCAAATACCAAACCTGAGACCGGTCCTATAACATGAGATGTGATACCCAACTCCTTCCCATTCCAATCCTGATACCCTTCTGATAGCATGAGATGTGATATCTCAATGCCTCTAATACCAAACCTGAGATCCTACCTCTAACATGAAATGTGATATCCAACTCCTTCCTTTTCCAAACCTGAGACCCTTCCTACAGCATGAGATGTGATATCCAAGTCCTTCCCATTCCAATCCTGAGACCCTTCCTATAACATGAGATGTGATATCCAACTCCTTCTATTCCA
The DNA here is from genome assembly GCF_040938575.1 of Ambystoma mexicanum. NCBI lineage: Eukaryota > Metazoa > Chordata > Amphibia > Caudata > Ambystomatidae > Ambystoma > Ambystoma mexicanum. The sequence goes on along the minus strand of NW_027182455.1, from coordinate 16,616,081 downwards.
ACCTGAGACCCTTCCTATAGCATGAGATGGGATATCCAACTCCTTCCAAATCCAATCCTGATACCCTTCCGATAGCATGAGATGTGATATCCCAATGCTTCTACAAAACCTGAGACCCATACCATGGCATGAGATGTGATATCAAACTCCCGTCCTATACCATGAGACTTGATATCTCAATGCTTCTAATACCAAACCTGAGACCGGTCCAATAACATGAGATGTGATATCCAAATCCTTCCCCTTCCAAACCTTAGACCCTTCCTTTATCATGAGATGTGATATCCAAGTCCTTCCCATTCCATTCCTGAGACCCTTCCTATAGCATGAGATGTGATATCTCAATGCTTCTAATACCAAACCTGAGACCCTTCCTATAACATGAGATGTGATATCCAAGTCCTTCCCATTCCAATCCTGAGACCCTTCCTATAGCATGAGATGTGATATCTCAATGCTTCTAATACCAAACCTGAGACCCTTCCTATAACATGAATTATGATATCCAAATCCTTCCCATTCCAATCCTGAGACCCTTCCGATAGCAGAGATGTGATATCTCAATGCTTATACCAAACCTAAGACCCTTCCGATAGCATGAGATGTGATATCTCAATGCTTCTAATACCAAACCTGAGATCCTTCCAATAACATGAGATGTGATATCCAACTCCTTCCCATTCCAATCCCGAGACCCTTCCTATAGCATGAGATGTGATATCTCAATGCTTCTAATACCAAACCTAAGGTCCTTCCTATAACATGAGATGTGATATCCAAATCCTTCCCATTCCAAACCTGAGACCCTCCCTTTAGCATGAGATGTGATATCCAACTCCTTCCCCTTCCAAACCTGAGACCCTTCCTTTAGCATGAGATGTGATATCCAGCTCCTCCCATTCCAATCCTGAGACCCTTCCGATAGCAGAGATGTGATATTTCAATGCTTATACCAAACCTGAGACCCTTCCCATAGCATGAGATGTGATATCCAGCTCCTCCCATTCCAATCCTGAGACCCTTCCGATAGCAGAGATGTGATATTTCAATGCTTATACCAAACCTGAGACCCTTCCCATAGCATGAGATGTGATATCCAACTCCTTCCCATTCCAATCCTGAGACCCTTCCTATAGCATGAGATGTGATATCTCAATGCTTCTAATACCAAACCTGAGATCCTTCCTATAACATGAGATGTGATATCCAACTCCTTCCCATTCCAATCCCGAGACCCTTCCTATAGCATGAGATGTGATATCTCAATGCTTCTAATACCAAACCTAAGGTCCTTCCTATAACGTGAGATGTGATATCCAAATCCTTCCCATTCCAAACCTGAGACCCTCCCTTTAGCATGAGATGTGATATCCAACTCCTTCCCATTCCAATCCTGATACCCTTCTGATAGCATGAGATGTGATATCTCAATGCCTCTAATACCAAACCTGAGATCCTACCTCTAACATGAAATGTGATATCCAACTCCTTCCTTTTCCAAACCTGAGACCCTTCCTACAGCATGAGATGTGATATCCAAGTCCTTCCCATTCCAATCCTGAGACCCTTCCTATAACATGAGATGTGATATCCAACTCCTTCTATTCCAACCTGAGACCCTTCCTATAGCATGAGATGGGATATCCAACTCCTTCCAAATCCAATCCTGATACCCTTCCGATAGCATGAGATGTGATATCCCAATGCTTCTACAAAACCTGAGACCCATACCATGGCATGAGATGTGATATCAAACTCCCGTCCTATACCATGAGACTTGATATCTCAATGCTTCTAATACCAAACCTGAGACCGGTCCAATAACATGAGATGTGATATCCAAATCCTTCCCCTTCCAAACCTTAGACCCTTCCTTTATCATGAGATGTGATATCCAAGTCCTTCCCATTCCATTCCTGAGACCCTTCCTATAGCATGAGATGTGATATCTCAATGCTTCTAATACCAAACCTGAGACCCTTCCTATAACATGAGATGTGATATCCAAGTCCTTCCCATTCCAATCCTGAGACCCTTCCTATAGCATGAGATGTGATATCTCAATGCTTCTAATACCAAACCTGAGACCCTTCCTATAACATGAATTGTGATATCCAAATCCTTCCCGTTCCAATCCTGAGACCCTTCCGATAGCAGAGATGTGATATCTCAATGCTTATACCAAACCTAAGACCCTTCCGATAGCATGAGATGTGATATCTCAATGCTTCTAATACCAAACCTGAGACCGGTCCAATAACATGAGATGTGATATCCAAATCCTTCCCCTTCCAAACCTTAGACCATCCCTTTAGCATGAGATTTGATATCCAACTCCTTCCCATTCCAATCCTGAGACCCTTCTGATGGCATGAGATGTGATATCTCAATGCCTCTAAAACCAAACCTGAGATCCTACCTCTAACATGAAATGTGATATCCAACTCCTTCCCCTTCCAACCCTGAGAGCCTTCCTATATAATGAGATGTGATATCCAAGTCCTTCCCATTCCAATCCTGAGACCCTTCCTATAACATGAGATGTGATATCCAACTCCTTCCCATTCCAATCATGAGACCCTTCCTATAGCTTGAGATGTGATATCCAACTCCTTCTCATTCCAATTCTGAGACCGTCCTATACCATGAGACTTGATATCTCAATGCTTCAAATACCAAACCTGAGACCGGTCCTATAACATGAGATGTGATACCCAACTCCTTCCCATTCCAATCCTGATACCCTTCTGATAGCATGAGATGTGATATCTCAATGCCTCTAATACCAAACCTGAGATCCTACCTCTAACATGAAATGTGATATCCAACTCCTTCCTTTTCCAAACCTGAGACCCTTCCTACAGCATGAGATGTGATATCCAAGTCCTTCCCATTCCAATCCTGAGACCCTTCCTATAACATGAGATGTGATATCCAACTCCTTCTATTCCAACCTGAGACCCTTCCTATAGCATGAGATGGGATATCCAACTCCTTCCAAATCCAATCCTGATACCCTTCCGATAGCATGAGATGTGATATCCCAATGCTTCTACAAAACCTGAGACCCATACCATGGCATGAGATGTGATATCAAACTCCCGTCCTATACCATGAGACTTGATATCTCAATGCTTCTAATACCAAACCTGAGACCGGTCCAATAACATGAGATGTGATATCCAAATCCTTCCCCTTCCAAACCTTAGACCCTTCCTTTATCATGAGATGTGATATCCAAGTCCTTCCCATTCCATTCCTGAGACCCTTCCTATAGCATGAGATGTGATATCTCAATGCTTCTAATACCAAACCTGAGACCCTTCCTATAACATGAGATGTGATATCCAAGTCCTTCCCATTCCAATCCTGAGACCCTTCCTATAGCATGAGATGTGATATCTCAATGCTTCTAATACCAAACCTGAGACCCTTCCTATAACATGAATTGTGATATCCAAATCCTTCCCATTCCAATCCTGAGACCCTTCCGATAGCAGAGATGTGATATCTCAATGCTTATACCAAACCTAAGACCCTTCCGATAGCATGAGATGTGATATCTCAATGCTTCTAATACCAAACCTGAGACCGGTCCAATAACATGAGATGGAATATCCAAATCCTTCCCCTTCCAAACCTTAGACCATCCCTTTAGCATGAGATTTGATATCCAACTCCTTCCCATTCCAATCCTGAGACCCTTCTGATGGCATGAGATGTGATATCTCAATGCCTCTAAAACCAAACCTGAGATCCTACCTCTAACATGAAATGTGATATCCAACTCCTTCCCCTTCCAACCCTGAGAGCCTTCCTATAGAATGAGATGTGATATCCAAGTCCTTCCCATTCCAATCCTGAGACCCTTCCTATAACATGAGATGTGATATCCAACTCCTTCCCATTCCAATCATGAGACCCTTCCTATAGCTTGAGATGTGATATCCAACTCCTTCTCATTCCAATTCTGAGACCCGTCCTATACCATGAGACTTGATATCTCAATGCTTCAAATACCAAACCTGAGACCGGTCCTATAACATCAGATGTGATACCCAAATCCGTCCCCTTCCAAACCTTAGACCCTTCCTATAGCATGAGATGTGATATCTCATTGCTTCTAATACCAAACCTGAGACCCTTCCTATAACGAGATGGGATATCCAACTCCTTCCCATTCCAATCCTGAGACCCTTCAGATAGCAGAGATGTGATATCCAACTCCTTCCCATTCCAAACCTGAGACCCTTCCTATAGCATGAGATGTTATAATTTAATGCTTCTAAAACCAAACCTGAGAACCATCCTATAACATGTGAAATCCAAATCCTTCCCTTTCCAAACCTGAGACCCTTCCGATAGCATGAGATGTGATGTCTCAATGCTTCTAAAACCAAACATGAGAACCATCCTATAACATGAGATGTGAAATCCAAATCCTTCCCTTTCCAAACCTGAGACCCTTCCTATAGCTTGAGATGAAATATCAAACTCCTTCCCATTCCAATCCTGAGATAGCTTGAGATGTGATATCCAACTCCATCCCATTCCAATCCTGAGACCCTTCCGATAGCATGAGATGTGATAGCTCAATGCTTCTAATATCAAAACTGAGACCCTCCCTATAGTATGAGATGTGAATTCTAAGTCCTTACCATTCCTATCCTGAGACCCTTCCGATAGCAGAGATGTGATATCTCAATGCTTATACCAAACCTGATGACCCTTCCTATGGCATTAGATGTGATATCCAACTCCTTCCCATTCCAATCCTGAGTTCCTTCCTATAGCATGAGATGTGATATCTCAATGCTTCTATCAAACCTGATACCCTTCCTTTAGCATGAGAGGTGATATTCAACTCCTGCCCATTCCAATCCTGAGACCCTTCCTATATCATGAGACGTGATATCCAACTCCTTCCCATTCCAATCCTGAGACTCCTCCTATAGCATGAGATGTGATATCTCAATGCTTCTAATACCAGACCTGGGACCGGTCCTATAACATGAGATATGATATCCAAATCCTTCCCCTTCCAAACCTGAGACCCTTCCTATAGCAAGAGATGTGATATCCAATTCCTTCCCATTCCAATCCTGAGACCCTTCCTATAACGAGATGTGATATCCAACTCCTTCCCATTCCAACCTGAGACCCTTCCTGTAGCATGAGAAGGGAGATCCAACTCCTTCCCATTCCAATCCTGAGACCCTTCCTATACCATGAGATGTGATATCTCAATGCTTCTAATACCAAACCTGGGACCCGTCCTATAACATGAGATATGTCCTATAACATGAGATATGATATCCAAATCCTTCCCCTTCCAAACCTGAGACCCTTCCTTTAGCATGAGATGTGATATCCAAATCCTTCCCATTCCAATACTGAAACCCTTCCTATAGCATGAGATGTCATATCTCAATGTTTCTAATAGAAAACCTGAGACCCTTCCTATAGCAAGAGATGTGATATCCAAATCCTTCCCATTTCAATCTTGAGACCCTTCCTATAACATGAGATGTGATATCCAACTCCTACCCATTCCAACCTGAGACCCTTCCTATAGCATGAGAAGGGATATCCAATTCCTTCCCAATCCAATCCTTAGACCCTTCCGATAGCAGAGATGTGATATCTCAATGCTTATACCAAACCTGAGACCCTTCCTTTAGCATGAGATGTGATATCCAAATGCTTCACATTCCAATCCTGAGACCCTTCCTATAGCATGAGATGTGATATCTCAATGCTTCTAATACAAAACCTGAGATCCTTCCTATAACATGAGATGTGATATCCAAGTCCTTCCCATTCCAATCCTGAGACCCTTCCTATAACATGAGATGTGATATCCAACTCCTTCTACTCCAACCTGAGACCCTTCCTATAGCATGAGATGGGATATCCAACTCCTTCCAAATCCAATCCTGATACCCTTCCAATAGCATGAGATGTGATATCCCAATGCTTCTACAAAACCTGAGACCCATACCATGGCATGAGATGTGATATCAAACTCCCGTCCTATACCATGAGACTTGATATCTCAATGCTTCTAATACCAAACCTGAGACCGGTCCAATAACATGAGATGTGATATCCAAATCCTTCCCCTTCCAAACCTTAGACCCTTCCTTTATCATGAGATGTGATATCCAAGTCCTTCCCATTCCATTCCTGAGACCCTTAATATAGCATGAGATGTGATATCTCAATGCTTCTAATACCAAACCTGAGACCCTTCCTATAACATGAGATGTGATATCCAAATCCTTCCCATTCCAATCCTGAGACCCTTCCGATAGCAGAGATGTGATATCTCAATGCTTATACCAAACCTGAGACCCTTCCGATAGCATGAGATGTGATATCTCAATGCTTCTAATACCAAACCTCAGATCCTTCCAATAACATGAGATGTGATGTCCAAATCCTTCCCCTTCCAAACCTTAGACCCTCCCTTTAGCATGAGATGTGATATCCAACTCCTTCCCATTCCAATCCTGAGACCCTTCTGATGGCATGAGATGTCATATCTCAATGCCTCTAATACCAAACCTGAGATCCTACCTCTAACATGAGATGTGATATCAAACTCCTTCCCATTCCAAACCTGAGACCCTTCAGATAGCATGAGATGTGATATTTCAATGCTTCTAAAACCAAACATGAGAACCATCCTATAACATGAGATGTGAAATCCAAATCATTCCCATTCCAAACCTGAGACCCTTCCTATAGCATGAGATGTTATAATTTAATGCTTCTAAAACCAAACCTGAGAACCATCCTATAACATGTGAAATCCAAATCCTTCCCTTTCCAAACCTGAGACCCTTCCGATAGCATGAGATGTGATATCTCAATGCTTCTAAAACCAAACATGAGAACCATCCTATAACATGAGATGTGAAATCCAAATCCTTCCCTTTCCAAACCTGAGACCCTTCCTATAGCTTGAGATGAAATATCAAACTCCTTCCCATTCCAATCCTGAGATAGCTTGAGATGTGATATCCAACTCCATCCCATTCCAATCCTGAGACCCTTCCGATAGCATGAGATGTGATAGCTCAATGCTTCTAATATCAAAACTGAGACCCTCCCTATAGTATGAGATGTGAATTCTAAGTCCTTACCATTCCTATCCTGAGACCCTTCCGATAGCAGAGATGTGATATCTCAATGCTTATACCAAACCTGATGACCCTTCCTATGGCATTAGATGTGATATCCAACTCCTTCCCATTCCAATCCTGAGTTCCTTCCTATAGCATGAGATGTGATATCTCAATGCTTCTATCAAACCTGATACCCTTCCTTTAGCATGAGAGGTGATATTCAACTCCTGCCCATTCCAATCCTGAGACTCCTCCTATAGCATGAGATGTGATATCTCAATGCTTCTAATACCAGACCTGGGACCGGTCCTATAACATGAGATATGATATCCAAATCCTTCCCCTTCCAAACCTGAGACCCTTCCTATAGCAAGAGATGTGATATCCAATTCCTTCCCATTCCAATCCTGAGACCCTTCCTATAACGAGATGTGATATCCAACTCCTTCCCATTCCAACCTGAGACCCTTCCTGTAGCATGAGAAGGGAGATCCAACTCCTTCCCATTCCAATCCTGAGACCCTTCCTATACCATGAGATGTGATATCTCAATGCTTCTAATACCAAACCTGGGACCCGTCCTATAACATGAGATATGTCCTATAACATGAGATATGATATCCAAATCCTTCCCCTTCCAAACCTGAGACCCTTCCTTTAGCATGAGATGTGATATCCAAATCCTTCCCATTCCAATACTGAAACCCTTCCTATAGCATGAGATGTCATATCTCAATGTTTCTAATAGAAAACCTGAGACCCTTCCTATAGCAAGAGATGTGATATCCAAATCCTTCCCATTTCAATCTTGAGACCCTTCCTATAACATGAGATGTGATATCCAACTCCTACCCATTCCAACCTGAGACCCTTCCTATAGCATGAGAAGGGATATCCAATTCCTTCCCAATCCAATCCTTAGACCCTTCCGATAGCAGAGATGTGATATCTCAATGCTTATACCAAACCTGAGACCCTTCCTTTAGCATGAGATGTGATATCCAAATGCTTCACATTCCAATCCTGAGACCCTTCCTATAGCATGAGATGTGATATCTCAATGCTTCTAATACAAAACCTGAGATCCTTCCTATAACATGAGATGTGATATCCAAGTCCTTCCCATTCCAATCCTGAGACCCTTCCTATAGCATGAGATGTGATATCTCAATGCTTCTAATACCAAACCTGAGACCCTTCCTATAACATGAATTGTGATATCCAAATCCTTCCCGTTCCAATCCTGAGACCCTTCCGATAGCAGAGATGTGATATCTCAATGCTTATACCAAACCTAAGACCCTTCCGATAGCATGAGATGTGATATCTCAATGCTTCTAATACCAAACCTGAGACCGGTCCAATAACATGAGATGTGATATCCAAATCCTTCCCCTTCCAAACCTTAGACCATCCCTTTAGCATGAGATTTGATATCCAACTCCTTCCCATTCCAATCCTGAGACCCTTCTGATGGCATGAGATGTGATATCTCAATGCCTCTAAAACCAAACCTGAGATCCTACCTCTAACATGAAATGTGATATCCAACTCCTTCCCCTTCCAACCCTGAGAGCCTTCCTATATAATGAGATGTGATATCCAAGTCCTTCCCATTCCAATCCTGAGACCCTTCCTATAACATGAGATGTGATATCCAACTCCTTCCCATTCCAATCATGAGACCCTTCCTATAGCTTGAGATGTGATATCCAACTCCTTCTCATTCCAATTCTGAGACCGTCCTATACCATGAGACTTGATATCTCAATGCTTCAAATACCAAACCTGAGACCGGTCCTATAACATGAGATGTGATACCCAACTCCTTCCCATTCCAATCCTGATACCCTTCTGATAGCATGAGATGTGATATCTCAATGCCTCTAATACCAAACCTGAGATCCTACCTCTAACATGAAATGTGATATCCAACTCCTTCCTTTTCCAAACCTGAGACCCTTCCTACAGCATGAGATGTGATATCCAAGTCCTTCCCATTCCAATCCTGAGACCCTTCCTATAACATGAGATGTGATATCCAACTCCTTCTATTCCAACCTGAGACCCTTCCTATAGCATGAGATGGGATATCCAACTCCTTCCAAATCCAATCCTGATACCCTTCCGATAGCATGAGATGTGATATCCCAATGCTTCTACAAAACCTGAGACCCATACCATGGCATGAGATGTGATATCAAACTCCCGTCCTATACCATGAGACTTGATATCTCAATGCTTCTAATACCAAACCTGAGACCGGTCCAATAACATGAGATGTGATATCCAAATCCTTCCCCTTCCAAACCTTAGACCCTTCCTTTATCATGAGATGTGATATCCAAGTCCTTCCCATTCCATTCCTGAGACCCTTCCTATAGCATGAGATGTGATATCTCAATGCTTCTAATACCAAACCTGACACCCTTCCTATAACATGAGATGTGATATCCAAGTCCTTCCCATTCCAATCCTGAGACCCTTCCTATAGCATGAGATGTGATATCTCAATGCTTCTAATACCAAACCTGAGACCCTTCCTATAACATGAATTGTGATATCCAAATCCTTCCCATTCCAATCCTGAGACCCTTCCGATAGCAGAGATGTGATATCTCAATGCTTATACCAAACCTAAGACCCTTCCGATAGCATGAGATGTGATATCTCAATGCTTCTAATACCAAACCTGAGACCGGTCCAATAACATGAGATGGAATATCCAAATCCTTCCCCTTCCAAACCTTAGACCATCCCTTTAGCATGAGATTTGATATCCAACTCCTTCCCATTCCAATCCTGAGACCCTTCTGATGGCATGAGATGTGATATCTCAATGCCTCTAAAACCAAACCTGAGATCCTACCTCTAACATGAAATGTGATATCCAACTCCTTCCCCTTCCAACCCTGAGAGCCTTCCTATAGAATGAGATGTGATATCCAAGTCCTTCCCATTCCAATCCTGAGACCCTTCCTATAACATGAGATGTGATATCCAACTCCTTCCCATTCCAATCATGAGACCCTTCCTATAGCTTGAGATGTGATATCCAACTCCTTCTCATTCCAATTCTGAGACCCGTCCTATACCATGAGACTTGATATCTCAATGCTTCAAATACCAAACCTGAGACCGGTCCTATAACATGAGATGTGATACCCAAATCCGTCCCCTTCCAAACCTTAGACCCTTCCTATAGCATGAGATGTGATATCTCATTGCTTCTAATACCAAACCTGAGACCCTTCCTATAACGAGATGGGATATCCAACTCCTTCCCATTCCAATCCTGAGACCCTTCAGATAGCAGAGATGTGATATCCAACTCCTTCCCATTCCAAACCTGAGACCCTTCCTATAGCATGAGATGTTATAATTTAATGCTTCTAAAACCAAACCTGAGAACCATCCTATAACATGTGAAATCCAAATCCTTCCCTTTCCAAACCTGAGACCCTTCCGATAGCATGAGATGTGATGTCTCAATGCTTCTAAAACCAAACATGAGAACCATCCTATAACATGAGATGTGAAATCCAAATCCTTCCCTTTCCAAACCTGAGACCCTTCCTATAGCTTGAGATGAAATATCAAACTCCTTCCCATTCCAATCCTGAGATAGCTTGAGATGTGATATCCAACTCCATCCCATTCCAATCCTGAGACCCTTCCGATAGCATGAGATGTGATAGCTCAATGCTTCTAATATCAAAACTGAGACCCTCCCTATAGTATGAGATGTGAATTCTAAGTCCTTACCATTCCTATCCTGAGACCCTTCCGATAGCAGAGATGTGATATCTCAATGCTTATACCAAACCTGATGACCCTTCCTATGGCATTAGATGTGATATCCAACTCCTTCCCATTCCAATCCTGAGTTCCTTCCTATAGCATGAGATGTGATATCTCAATGCTTCTATCAAACCTGATACCCTTCCTTTAGCATGAGAGGTGATATTCAACTCCTGCCCATTCCAATCCTGAGACCCTTCCTATATCATGAGACGTGATATCCAACTCCTTCCCATTCCAATCCTGAGACTCCTCCTATAGCATGAGATGTGATATCTCAATGCTTCTAATACCAGACCTGGGACCGGTCCTATAACATGAGATATGATATCCAAATCCTTCCCCTTCCAAACCTGAGACCCTTCCTATAGCAAGAGATGTGATATCCAATTCCTTCCCATTCCAATCCTGAGACCCTTCCTATAACGAGATGTGATATCCAACTCCTTCCCATTCCAACCTGAGACCCTTCCTGTAGCATGAGAAGGGAGATCCAACTCCTTCCCATTCCAATCCTGAGACCCTTCCTATACCATGAGATGTGATATCTCAATGCTTCTAATACCAAACCTGGGACCCGTCCTATAACATGAGATATGTCCTATAACATGAGATATGATATCCAAATCCTTCCCCTTCCAAACCTGAGACCCTTCCTTTAGCATGAGATGTGATATCCAAATCCTTCCCATTCCAATACTGAAACCCTTCCTATAGCATGAGATGTCATATCTCAATGTTTCTAATAGAAAACCTGAGACCCTTCCTATAGCAAGAGATGTGATATCCAAATCCTTCCCATTTCAATCTTGAGACCCTTCCTATAACATGAGATGTGATATCCAACTCCTACCCATTCCAACCTGAGACCCTTCCTATAGCATGAGAAGGGATATCCAATTCCTTCCCAATCCAATCCTTAGACCCTTCCGATAGCAGAGATGTGATATCTCAATGCTTATACCAAACCTGAGACCCTTCCTTTAGCATGAGATGTGATATCCAAATGCTTCACATTCCAATCCTGAGACCCTTCCTATAGCATGAGATGTGATATCTCAATGCTTCTAATACAAAACCTGAGATCCTTCCTATAACATGAGATGTGATATCCAAGTCCTTCCCATTCCAATCCTGAGACCCTTCCTATAACATGAGATGTGATATCCAACTCCTTCTACTCCAACCTGAGACCCTTCCTATAGCATGAGATGGGATATCCAACTCCTTCCAAATCCAATCCTGATACCCTTCCAATAGCATGAGATGTGATATCCCAATGCTTCTACAAAACCTGAGACCCATACCATGGCATGAGATGTGATATCAAACTCCCGTCCTATACCATGAGACTTGATATCTCAATGCTTCTAATACCAAACCTGAGACCGGTCCAATAACATGAGATGTGATATCCAAATCCTTCCCCTTCCAAACCTTAGACCCTTCCTTTATCATGAGATGTGATATCCAAGTCCTTCCCATTCCATTCCTGAGACCCTTAATATAGCATGAGATGTGATATCTCAATGCTTCTAATACCAAACCTGAGACCCTTCCTATAACATGAGATGTGATATCCAAATCCTTCCCATTCCAATCCTGAGACCCTTCCGATAGCAGAGATGTGATATCTCAATGCTTATACCAAACCTGAGACCCTTCCGATAGCATGAGATGTGATATCTCAATGCTTCTAATACCAAACCTCAGATCCTTCCAATAACATGAGATGTGATGTCCAAATCCTTCCCCTTCCAAATCTTAGACCCTCCCTTTAGCATGAGATGTGATATCCAACTCCTTCCCATTCCAATCCTGAGACCCTTCTGATGGCATGAGATGTCATATCTCAATGCCTCTAATACCAAACCTGAGATCCTACCTCTAACATGAGATGTGATATCAAACTCCTTCCCATTCCAAACCTGAGACCCTTCAGATAGCATGAGATGTGATATTTCAATGCTTCTAAAACCAAACATGAGAACCATCCTATAACATGAGATGTGAAATCCAAATCATTCCCATTCCAAACCTGAGACCCTTCCTATAGCATGAGATGTTATAATTTAATGCTTCTAAAACCAAACCTGAGAACCATCCTATAACATGTGAAATCCAAATCCTTCCCTTTCCAAACCTGAGACCCTTCCGATAGCATGAGATGTGATATCTCAATGCTTCTAAAACCAAACATGAGAACCATCCTATAACATGAGATGTGAAATCCAAATCCTTCCCTTTCCAAACCTGAGACCCTTCCTATAGCTTGAGATGAAATATCAAACTCCTTCCCATTCCAATCCTGAGATAGCTTGAGATGTGATATCCAACTCCATCCCATTCCAATCCTGAGACCCTTCCGATAGCATGAGATGTGATAGCTCAATGCTTCTAATATCAAAACTGAGACCCTCCCTATAGTATGAGATGTGAATTCTAAGTCCTTACCATTCCTATCCTGAGACCCTTCCGATAGCAGAGATGTGATATCTCAATGCTTATACCAAACCTGATGACCCTTCCTATGGCATTAGATGTGATATCCAACTCCTTCCCATTCCAATCCTGAGTTCCTTCCTATAGCATGAGATGTGATATCTCAATGCTTCTATCAAACCTGATACCCTTCCTTTAGCATGAGAGGTGATATTCAACTCCTGCCCATTCCAATCCTGAGACTCCTCCTATAGCATGAGATGTGATATCTCAATGCTTCTAATACCAGACCTGGGACCGGTCCTATAACATGAGATATGATATCCAAATCCTTCCCCTTCCAAACCTGAGACCCTTCCTATAGCAAGAGATGTGATATCCAATTCCTTCCCATTCCAATCCTGAGACCCTTCCTATAACGAGATGTGATATCCAACTCCTTCCCATTCCAACCTGAGACCCTTCCTGTAGCATGAGAAGGGAGATCCAACTCCTTCCCATTCCAATCCTGAGACCCTTCCTATACCATGAGATGTGATATCTCAATGCTTCTAATACCAAACCTGGGACCCCTCCTATAACATGAGATATGTCCTATAACATGAGATATGATATCCAAATCCTTCCCCTTCCAAACCTGAGACCCTTCCTTTAGCATGAGATGTGATATCCAAATCCTTCCCATTCCAATACTGAAACCCTTCCTATAGCATGAGATGTCATATCTCAATGTTTCTAATAGAAAACCTGAGACCCTTCCTATAGCAAGAGATGTGATATCCAAATCCTTCCCATTTCAATCTTGAGACCCTTCCTATAACATGAGATGTGATATCCAACTCCTACCCATTCCAACCTGAGACCCTTTCTATAGCATGAGAAGGGATATCCAATTCCTTCCCAATCCAATCCTTAGACCCTTCCGATAGCAGAGATGTGATATCTCAATGCTTATACCAAACCTGAGACCCTTCCTTTAGCATGAGATGTGATATCCAAATGCTTCACATTCCATTCCTGAGACCCTTCCTATAGCATGAGATGTGATATCTCAATGCTTCTAATACAAAACCTGAGATCCTTCCTATAACATGAGATGTGATATCCAAGTCCTTCCCATTCCAATCCTGAGACCCTTCCTATAACATGAGATGTGATATCCAACTCCTTCTACTCCAACCTGAGACCCTTCCTATAGCATGAGATGGGATATCCAACTCCTTCCAAATCCAATCCTGATACCCTTCCAATAGCATGAGATGTGATATCCCAATGCTTCTACAAAACCTGAGACCCATACCATGGCATGAGATGTGATATCAAACTCCCGTCCTATACGATGAGACTTGATATCTCAATGCTTCTAATACCAAACCTGAGACCGGTCCAATAACATGAGATGTGATATCCAAATCCTTCCCCTTCCAAACCTTAGACCCTTCCTTTATCATGAGATGTGATATCCAAGTCCTTCCCATTCCATTCCTGAGACCCTTAATATAGCATGAGATGTGATATCTCAATGCTTCTAATACCAAACCTGAGACCCTTCCTATAACATGAGATGTGATATCCAAATCCTTCCCATTCCAATCCTGAGACCCTTCCGATAGCAGAGATGTGATATCTCAATGCTTATACCAAACCTGAGACCCTTCCGATAGCATGAGATGTGATATCTCAATGCTTCTAATACCAAACCTCAGATCCTTCCAATAACATGAGATGTGATGTCCAAATCCTTCCCCTTCCAAACCTTAGACCCTCCCTTTAGCATGAGATGTGATATCCAACTCCTTCCCATTCCAATCCTGAGACCCTTCTGATGGCATGAGATGTCATATCTCAATGCCTCTAATACCAAACCTGAGATCCTACCTCTAACATGAGATGTGATATCAAACTCCTTCCCATTCCAAACCTGAGACCCTTCAGATAGCATGAGATGTGATATTTCAATGCTTCTAAAACCAAACATGAGAACCATCCTATAACATGAGATGTGAAATCCAAATCATTCCCATTCCAAACATGAGGCCCTTCCTATAGCTTGAGATGTGATATCAAACTCCTTCCCATTCAATGTGATATCCAACTCCTTCCCATTCCAATCCTGGGACCCTTCCTATACCATGAGATGTGATAGTTCAATGCTTCTAATACCAAACCTGAGACCCGTCCTAAAACATGAGATGTGAGATCCAAATCCTTCCCCTTCCAGACCTGAGACCTTTCCTTTAGCATGAGATGTGATAACCAACTCCTTCCCATTCCAAACCTGAGACCCTTCCCATAGCATGAGATGTGATATCTCAATGCTTCTAAAACCAAACATGAGAACCATCCTATAACATGAGATGTGAAATCCAAATCCTTCCCTTTCCAAACCTGAGACCCTTCCTATAGTTTGAGATGAAATATCAAACTCCTTCCCATTCCAATCCTGAGATAGCTTGAGATGTGAGATCCAAATCCTTCCCCTTCCAAACCTGAGACCCTTCCTATAGCTTGATATGTGATATCAAACTCCTTCCCATTACAATCCTGAGATAGCTTGAGATGTGATATCCAACTCCATCCCATTCCAATCCTGAGACCCTTCCGATAGCATGAGATGTGATAGCTCAATGCTTCTAATATCAAAACTGAGACCCTCCCTATAGTATGAGATGTGAAATCTACGTCCTTCCCATTCCTATCCTGAGACCCTTCCGATAGCAGAGATGTGATATCTCAATGCTTATACCGAACCTGATGACCCTTCCTTTAGCATGAGATGTGATATTCAACTCCTTCCCATTCCAAACCTGAGACCCTTCCTATAACATGAGACGTGATATCCAACTCCTTCCCATTCCAAACCTGAGACCTTTCCTTTAGCATATGTGATATCCAACTCCTTCCAATTCCAATACTGAGACCCTTCCAATAGCATATGTGATATCTCAATGCTTCTAATATCAAAACTGAGACCCTCCCTATAACATGAGATGTGATATCCAACTCCTTCCCATTCCAATACTGAGACCCTTCCAATAGCATATGTGATATCTCAATGCTTCTAATATGAAAACTGAGACCCTCCCTATAACATGAATTGTGATATCCAAATCCTTCCCATTCCAATCCTGAGACCCTTCCGATAGCAGAGATGTGATATCTCAATGCTTATACCAAACCTAAGACCCTTCCGATAGCATGAGATGTGATATCTCAATGCTTCTAATACCAAACCTGAGATCCTTCCAATAACATGAGATATGATGTCCAAATCCCTCCCCTTCCAAACCTTAGACCATCCCTTTAGCATGAGATTTGATATCCAACTCCTTCCCATTCCAATCCTGAGACCCTTCTGATAGCATGAGATGTGATATCTCAAAGCCTCTAATACCAAACCTGAGATCCTACCTCTAACATGAAATGTGATATCCATCTCCTTCCCTTTCCAAACCTGAGACCCTGCCTATAGCATGAGATGTGATATCCAAGTCCTTCCCATTCCAATCCTGAGACCCTTCCTATAGCATGTGATGTGATATCTCAATGCTTATACCAAACCTGAGACCCTTCCTATGGCATGAGATGTCATATACAACTCCTTCCCATTCCAACCCTGAGACCCTTCCTATAGCATGAGATGTGATATCTCAATGCTTATACCAAACCTGAGACCCTTCCTATAGCATGAGATGTGATATCCAACTTCTTCCCATTCCAATCCTGAGACCCTTCCTATAGCATGAGATGTGATATCTCAATGCTTATACCAAACCTGAGACCCTTCCTATAGCTTGAGATGTGATATCCAACTCCTTCCCATTCCAATCCTGAGACCCTTCCTATAGCATGAGATGTGATATCTCAAGGCCTCTAATACCAAACCTGAGATCCTTCCTCTAACATGAAATGTGATATCCAACTCCTTCCCCTTCCAAACCTGAGAGCCTTCCTATAGCATGAGATATGATATCCAAGTCCTTCCCATTCCAATCCTGAGACCCTTCCTATAACATGAAATGTGATATCCAACTCCTTCCCATTCTAACCTGAGACCCTTCCTATAGCATGAGATGGGATATCCAACTCCTTCCAAATCCAATACTGATACCCTTCCGATAGCATGAGATGTGATATCCCAATGCTTCTACCAAACCTGAGACCCATACTATGGCATGAGATGTGATATCAAACTCCTTCCCATTCCAATCCTGAGACGCTTCCTATAGCTTGAGATGTGATATCCAACTCCTTCCCATTCCAATTCTGAGACCCTTCTTATACCATGACACTTGATATCTCAATGCTTCTAATACCAAACCTGAGACCCGTCCTATAACATGAGATGTGATATCCAAATCCATCCCCTTCCAAACCTTAGACCCTTCCTTTATAATGAGATGTGATATCCAACTCCTTCCCATTCCAATCCTGAGACCCTTCCGATATCATGAGATGTGATATCTCAATGCTTATACCAAATCTGAGACCCTTCCTATGGCCTGAGATGTCATATACAACTCCTTCCCATTCCAATCCTGAGACCCTTCCTATAGCATGAGATGTGATATCTCAATGCTCATACCAAATCTGAGACCCTTCCTATAGCATGAGATGGGATATCCAACTCCTTCCCATTCCAATCCTGAGACCCTTCCTATAGCATGAGAAGTGATATCTCCATGCTTATACCAAACCTGAGACCCTTCCTATAGCATAAGATGTGATATCCAAATCCTTCCCTTTCCAATCCTGAGACCCTTCCTATAGCATGAGATGTGATATCTCAATGCTTATACCAAACCTGAGACCCTTCCTATAGCATGAGATGTGATATCCAACTCCTTCCCATTCCAATCCTGAGACCCTTCCTATAGCATGAGATGTGATGTCTCAATGCTTCTAATACCAAACCTGAGATCCTTCCTATAACATGAGATGTGATATCCAACTCCTTCCCATTCCAATCCTGAGACCCTTATGATAGCATGAGATGTGATATCTCAATGCCTCTTATACCAAACCTGAGATCCTTCCGATAGCATGAGATGTGATATCTCAATGCTTCTAATACCAAACCTGAGATCCTTCCTATAATATGAGATGTGATTTCCAAATCCTTCCCCTTCCAAACCTGAGACCCTCCCTTTAGCATGAAATGTGATATCCAACTCCTTCCCATTCCAATCCTGAGACCCTTCTGATAGCATGAGATGTGATATCTCAATGCCTCTAATACCAAACCTGAGATCCTACCTCTAACATGAAATGTGATATCCATCTCATTCCCTTTCCAACCCTGAGACCCTGCCTATAGCATGAGATGTGATATCCAAGTCCTTCCCATTCCAATCGTGAGACCCTTCCTATAGCATGTGATGTGATATCTCAATGCTTATACCAAACCTGAGATCCTTCCTATGGCATGAGATCTCATATACAACTCCTTCCCATTCCAACCCTGAGACCCTTCCTATAGCATGAGATGTGATATCTCAATGCTTATACCAAACCTGAGACCCTTCCTATAGCATGAGATGTGATATCCAACTTCTTCCCATTCCAATCCTGAGACCCTTCCTATAGCATGAGATGTGATATCTCAGTGCTTATACCAAACCTGAGACCCTTCCTATAGCATAAGATGTGATATCCAAATCCTTCCCATTCCAATCCTGAGACCCTTCCTATAGCATGAGATGTGATATCTCAATGCTTATACCAAACCTGAGACCCTTCCTATAGCATGAGATGTGATATCCAACTCCTTCCCATTCCAATCCTGAGACCCTTCCTATAGCATGAGATGTGATGTCTCAATGCTTCTAATACCAAACCTGAGATCCTTCCTATAACATGAGATGTGATATCCAACTCCTTCCCATTCCAATCCTGAGACCCTTATGATAGCATGAGATGTGATATCTCAATGCCTCTTATACCAAACCTGAGATCCTTCCGATAGCATGAGATGTGATATCTCAATGCTTCTAATACCAAACCTGAGATCCTTCCTATAATATGAGATGTGATTTCCAAATCCTTCCCCTTCCAAACCTGAGACCCTCCCTTTAGCATGAAATGTGATATCCAACTCCTTCCCATTCCAATCCTGAGACCCTTCTGATAGCATGAGATGTGATATCTCATTGCCTCTAATACCAAACCTGAGATCCTACCTCTAACATGAAATGTGATATCCATCTCCTTCCCTTTCCAAACCTGAGACCCTGCCTATAGCATGAGATGTGATATCCAAGTCCTTCCCATTCCAATCCTGAGACCCTTCCTATAGCATGTGATGTGATATCCAAGTCCTTCCCATTCCAATCCTGAGACCCTTCCTATAGCATGTGATGTGATATCTCAATGCTTATACCAAACCTGAGACCCTTCCTATGGCATGAGATGTCATATACAACTCCTTCCCATTCCAACCCTGAGACCCTTCCTATAGCATGAGATGTGATATCTCAATGCTTATACCAAACCTGAGACCCTTCCTATAGCTTGAGATGTGATATCCAACTTCTTCCCATTCCAATCCTGAGACCCTTCCTATAGCATGAGATGTGATATCCCAATGCTTCTACCAAACCTGAGACCCATACTATGGCATGAGATGTGATATCAAACTCCTTCCCATTCCAATCCTGAGACGCTTCCTATAGCTTGAGATGTGATATCCAACTCCTTCCCATTCCAATTCTGAGACCCTTCTTATACCATGAGACTTGATATCTCAATGCTTCTAATACCAAACCTGAGACCCGTCCTATAACATGAGATGTGATATCCAAATCCTTCCCCTTCCAAACCTTAGACCCTTCCTTTATAATGAGATGTGATATCCAACTCCTTCCCATTCCAATCCTGAGACCCTTCCTATAGCATGAGATGTGATATCTCAATGCTTCTAATACCAAACCTGAGACCCTTCCTATAACATGAGATGGGATATCCAACTCCTTCCCATTCCAATCCTGAGACCCTTCCGATAGCAGAGATGTGATATCTCAATGCTTATACCAAACCTGAGACCCTTCCTAAGGCTTGAGATGTCATATACAACTCCTTCCCATTCCAATCCTGAGACCCTTCCTATAGCATGAGATGTGATATCTCAATGCTTATACCAAATCTGAGACCCTTCCTATAGCATGAGATGTGATATCCAAATCCTTCCCATTCCAATCCTGAGACCCTTCCTATAGCATGAGATGTGATATCTCAATGCTTATAACAAACCTGAGAGCCTACCTATAGCATGAGATGTGATATCCAAGTCCATCCCATTCCAATCCTTAGACCCTTCCTACAGCATGCGATGTGATATCTCAATGATTCTAATACCAAACCAGAGACCCGTCCTTTAACATGAGATGGGATATCCAACTCCTTCCCATTCCAATCCTGAGCCACTCCTGATAGCAGAGATGTGATATCTCAATGCTTATACCAAACCTGAGACCCTTCCTATAACATGAGATGTGATATCCAACTCCTTCCCGTTCCAAACCTGAGACACTTCCTATAGCATATGTGATATCCAACTCCTTCCCATTCCAAACATGAGACCCTTACTATAGCAAGAATGTAATATCCAACTCCTACCCATTCCAATCCTGAGACCATTCCTATAGCATGAGATGTGATATATCAATGCTTCTAATACCAAACCTGAGATCCTTCCTATGACATGAGATGTGATATCCAAATCCTTCCCATTCCAATCCTGAGACCCTTCCTATAGCAAGAGATGTGATATCCAAATCCTTCCCATTCCAATCCTGAGACCCTTCCTATAACATGAGATGTGATATTCAACTCCTTCCCATTCCAACCTGAGACACTTCCTATAGCATGGGAAGGGATATCCAACTCCTTCCCAATCCAATCCTGAGAACCTTCCGATAGCAGAGATGTGATATCTCAATGCTTATACCAAACCTGAGACGCATCCTATGGCATGAGATGTGATATCCAACTCCTTGCCATTCAAATCCTGAGACCCTTCCTATAGCATGAGATGTGATATCTCAATGCTTCTACCAAACCTGAGACCCTTCCTTTAGCATGAGATGTGATATCCAAATCCTTCACATTCCAATCCTGAGACCCTTCCTATAGCATGAGATGTGATATCTCAATGCTTCTAATACCAAACCTGAGATCCTTCCTATAACATGAGATGTGATATCCAATTCCTTCCCATTCCAAACCTGAGACCCTTCCTATTGGATGAGATGTGATATCCAACTCCTTCCCATTCCAACCCTGAGACCCTTCCTATACCATGAGATGTGATATCTCAATGCTTCTAATACCAAACCTGGGAACCGTCCTATAACATGAGATGTGATATCTCAATGTTTCTAATAAAAAACCTGAGACCCTTCCTATAACATGAGATGTGATATCCAATTCCTTCCCATTCCAAACCTGAGACCCTTCCTATTGGATGAGATGTGATATCCATATCCTTCCCCTTCCAAACCTGAGACCCTTCCTTTAGCATGAGATGTGATATCCAAATACTTCCAATTCCAATCCTAAAACCCTTCCTATAGCATGAGATGTGATATCTCAATGTTTCTAATAAAAAACCTGAGACCCTTCCTATAGCAAGAGATGTGATATCCAAATCCTTCCCATTCAAATCCTGAGACCCTTCCTGTATATAACATGAGATGCGATATCCAACTCCTTCCCATTCCAACCTGAGACCCTTCCTATAGCATGAGATGTGATATCCAACTCCTTACCATTCAAATTCTGAGACCCTCCCTATAACAAGAGATGTCATATCCAACTCCTTCCCATTCCAAACCTGAGACCCTTCCTATAACAGGAGATCTGATATCCAACTCCTTCCCATTCCAAACCTGAGACCCTTCCTATAGCATGAGATGTGATATCTCAATGCTTCAAAAACCAAACATGAGAACCATCCTATAACATGAGATGTGATATCCAACTCCTTCCCATTCCAATCCTGAGACACATCCTATAGCATGAGATGTGATATCACAATGCTTCTAATACCAAACCTGAGACCCGTCCTATAACATGAGATGTGATATCCAAATCCTTCCCCTTCCAAACCTGAGACCCTTCCTTGAGCATGAGATGTGATATATAGCTCCTCCCATTCCAATCCTGAGACCCTTCCTATAGCATGAGATGTGATATCTCAATGCTTCTAATACCAAACCTGAGATCCTTCCTATAACATGAGATGTGATATCCAACTCCTTCCCATTCCAATCCCGAGACCCTTCCTATAGCATGAGATGTGATATCTCAATGCTTCTAATACCAAACCTAAGGTCCTTCCTATAACATGAGATGTGATATCCAAATCCTTCCCATTCCAAACCTGAGACCCTCCCTTTAGCATGAGATGTGATATCCAACTCCTTCCCATTCCAATCCTGATACCCTTCTGATAGCATGAGATCTGATATCTCAATGCCTCTAATACCAAACCTGAGATCCTACCTCGAACATGAAATGTGATATCCAACTCCTTCCTTTTCCAAACCTGAGACCCTTCCTACAGCATGAGATGTGATATCCAAGTCCTTCCCATTCCAATCCTGAGACCCTTCCTATAACATGAGATGTGATATCCAACTCCTTCTATTCCAACCTGAGACCCTTCCTATAGCATGAGATGGGATATCCAACTCCTTCCAAATCCAATCCTGATACCCTTCCGATAGCATGAGATGTGATATACCAATGCTTCTACAAAACCTGAGACCCATACCATGGCATGAGATGTGATATCAAACTCCCGTCCTATACCATGAGACTTGATATCTCAATGCTTCTAATACCAAACCTGAGACCGGTCCAATAACATGAGATGTGATATCCAAATCCTTCCCCTTCCAAACCTTAGACCCTTCCTTTATCATGAGATGTGATATCCAAGTCCTTCCCATTCCATTCCTGAGACCCTTCCTATAGCATGAGATGTGATATCTCAATGCTTCTAATACCAAACCTGAGACCCTTCCTATTACATGAGATGTGATATCCAAGTCCTTCCCCTTCCAATCCTGAGACCCTTCCTATAGCATGAGATGTGATATCTCAATGCTTCTAATACCAAACCTGAGACCCTTCCTATAACATGAATTATGATATCCAAATCCTTCCCATTCCAATCCTGAGACCCTTCCGATAGCAGAGATGTGATATCTCAATGCTTATACCAAACCTAAGACCCTTCCGATAGCATGAGATGTGATATCTCAATGCTTCTAATACCAAACCTGAGATCCTTCCAATAACATGAGATGTGATATCCAACTCCTTCCCATTCCAATCCCGAGACCCTTCCTATAGCATGAGATGTGATATCTCAATGCTTCTAATACCAAACCTAAGGTCCTTCCTATAACATGAGATGTGATATCCAACTCCTTCCCATTCCAATCCTGAGACCCTTCTGATGGCATGAGATGTGATATCTCAATGCCTCTAAAACCAAACCTGAGATCCTACCTCTAACATGAAATGTGATATCCAACTCCTTCCGCTTCCAACCCTGAGAGCCTTCCTATAGAATGAGATGTGATATCCAAGTCCTTCCCATTCCAATCCTGAGACCCTTCCTATAACATGAGATGTGATATCCAACTCCTTCCCATTCCAATCATGAGACCCTTCCTATAGCTTGAGATGTGATATCCAACTCCTTCTCATTCCAATTCTGAGACCCGTCCTATACCATGAGACTTGATATCTCAATGCTTCAAATACCAAACCTGAGACCGGTCCTATAACATGAGATGTGATACCCAAATCCGTCCCCTTCCAAACCTTAGACCCTTCCTATAGCATGAGATGTGATATCTCATTGCTTCTAATACCAAACCTGAGACCCTTCCTATAACGAGATGGGATATCCAACTCCTTCCCATTCCAATCCTGAGACCCTTCAGATAGCAGAGATGTGATATCCAACTCCTTCCCATTCCAAACCTGAGACCCTTCCTATAGCATGAGATGTTATAATTTAATGCTTCTAAAACCAAACCTGAGAACCATCCTATAACATGTGAAATCCAAATCCTTCCCTTTCCAAACCTGAGACCCTTCCGATAGCATGAGATGTGATATCTCAATGCTTCTAAAACCAAACATGAGAACCATCCTATAACATGAGATGTGAAATCCAAATCCTTCCCTTTCCAAACCTGAGACCCTTCCTATAGCTTGAGATGAAATATCAAACTCCTTCCCATTCCAATCCTGAGATAGCTTGAGATGTGATATCCAACTCCATCCCATTCCAATCCTGAGACCCTTCCGATAGCATGAGATGTGATAGCTCAATGCTTCTAATATCAAAACTGAGACCCTCCCTATAGTATGAGATGTGAATTCTAAGTCCTTACCATTCCTATCCTGAGACCCTTCCGATAGCAGAGATGTGATATCTCAATGCTTATACCAAACCTGATGACCCTTCCTATGGCATTAGATGTGATATCCAACTCCTTCCCATTCCAATCCTGAGTTCCTTCCTATAGCATGAGATGTGATATCTCAATGCTTCTATCAAACCTGATACCCTTCCTTTAGCATGAGAGGTGATATTCAACTCCTGCCCATTCCAATCCTGAGACCCTTCCTATATCATGAGACGTGATATCCAACTCCTTCCCATTCCAATCCTGAGACTCCTCCTATAGCATGAGATGTGATATCTCAATGCTTCTAATACCAGACCTGGGACCGGTCCTATAACATGAGATATGATATCCAAATCCTTCCCCTTCCAAACCTGAGACCCTTCCTATAGCAAGAGATGTGATATCCAATTCCTTCCCATTCCAATCCTGAGACCCTTCCTATAACGAGATGTGATATCCAACTCCTTCCCATTCCAACCTGAGACCCTTCCTGTAGCATGAGAAGGGAGATCCAACTCCTTCCCATTCCAATCCTGAGACCCTTCCTATACCATGAGATGTGATATCTCAATGCTTCTAATACCAAACCTGGGACCCGTCCTATAACATGAGATATGTCCTATAACATGAGATATGATATCCAAATCCTTCCCCTTCCAAACCTGAGACCCTTCCTTTAGCATGAGATGTGATATCCAAATGCTTCCCATTCCAATACTGAAACCCTTCCTATAGCATGAGATGTCATATCTCAATGTTTCTAATAGAAAACCTGAGACCCTTCCTATAGCAAGAGATGTGATATCCAAATCCTTCCCATTTCAATCTTGAGACCCTTCCTATAACATGAGATGTGATATCCAACTCCTACCCATTCCAACCTGAGACCCTTCCTATAGCATGAGAAGGGATATCCAATTCCTTCCCAATCCAATCCTTAGACCCTTCCGATAGCAGAGATGTGATATCTCAATGCTTATACCAAACCTGAGACCCTTCCTTTAGCATGAGATGTGATATCCAAATGCTTCACATTCCAATCCTGAGACCCTTCCTATAGCATGAGATGTGATATCTCAATGCTTCTAATACAAAACCTGAGATCCTTCCTATAACATGAGATGTGATATCCAAGTCCTTCCCATTCCAATCCTGAGACCCTTCCTATAACATGAGATGTGATATCCAACTCCTTCTACTCCAACCTGAGACCCTTCCTATAGCATGAGATGGGATATCCAACTCCTTCCAAATCCAATCCTGATACCCTTCCAATAGCATGAGATGTGATGTCCCAATGCTTCTACAAAACCTGAGACCCATACCATGGCATGAGATGTGATATCAAACTCCCGTCCTATACCATGAGACTTGATATCTCAATGCTTCTAATACCAAACCTGAGACCGGTCCAATAACATGAGATGTGATATCCAAATCCTTCCCCTTCCAAACCTTAGACCCTTCCTTTATCATGAGATGTGATATCCAAGTCCTTCCCATTCCATTCCTGAGACCCTTAATATAGCATGAGATGTGATATCTCAATGCTTCTAATACCAAACCTGAGACCCTTCCTATAACATGAGATGTGATATCCAAATCCTTCCCATTCCAATCCTGAGACCCTTCCGATAGCAGAGATGTGATATCTCAATGCTTATACCAAACCTGAGACCCTTCCGATAGCATGAGATGTGATATCTCAATGCTTCTAATACCAAGCCTCAGATCCTTCCAATAACATGAGATGTGATGTCCAAATCCTTCCCCTTCCAAACCTTAGACCCTCCCTTTAGCATGAGATGTGATATCCAACTCCTTCCCATTCCAATCCTGAGACCCTTCTGATGGCATGAGATGTCATATCTCAATGCCTCTAATACCAAACCTGAGATCCTACCTCTAACATGAGATGTGATATCAAACTCCTTCCCATTCCAAACCTGAGACCCTTCAGATAGCATGAGATGTGATATTCCAATGCTTCTAAAACCAAACATGAGAACCATCCTATAACATGAGATGTGAAATCCAAATCATTCCCATTCCAAACCTGAGACCCTTCCTATAGCATGAGATGTTATAATTTAATGCTTCTAAAACCAAACCTGAGAACCATCCTATAACATGTGAAATCCAAATCCTTCCCTTTCCAAACCTGAGACCCTTCCGATAGCATGAGATGTGATATCTCAATGCTTCTAAAACCAAACATGAGAACCATCCTATAACATGAGATGTGAAATCCAAATCCTTCCCTTTCCAAACCTGAGACCCTTCCTATAGCTTGAGATGAAATATCAAACTCCTTCCCATTCCAATCCTGAGATAGCTTGAGATGTGATATCCAACTCCATCCCATTCCAATCCTGAGACCCTTCTGATTGCATTAGATGTGATAGCTCAATGCTTCTAATATCAAAACTGAGACCCTCCCTATAGTATGAGATGTGAATTCTAAGTCCTTACCATTCCTATCCTGAGACCCTTCCGATAGCAGAGATGTGATATCTCAATGCTTATACCAAACCTGATGACCCTTCCTATGGCATTAGATGTGATATCCAACTCCTTCCCATTCCAATCCTGAGTTCCTTCCTATAGCATGAGATGTGATATCTCAATGCTTCTATCAAACCTGATACCCTTCCTTTAGCATGAGAGGTGATATTCAACTCCTGCCCATTCCAATCCTGAGACTCCTCCTATAGCATGAGATGTGATATCTCAATGCTTCTAATACCAGACCTGGGACCGGTCCTATAACATGAGATATGATATCCAAATCCTTCCCCTTCCAAACCTGAGACCCTTCCTATAGCAAGAGATGTGATATCCAATTCCTTCCCATTCCAATCCTGAGACCCTTCCTATAACGAGATGTGATATCCAACTCCTTCCCATTCCAACCTGAGACCCTTCCTGTAGCATGAGAAGGGAGATCCAACTCCTTCCCATTCCAATCCTGAGACCCTTCCTATACCATGAGATGTGATATCTCAATGCTTCTAATACCAAACCTGGGACCCGTCCTATAACATGAGATATGTCCTATAACATGAGATATGATATCCAAATCCTTCCCCTTCCAAACCTGAGACCCTTCCTTTAGCATGAGATGTGATATCCAAATCCTTCCCATTCCAATACTGAAACCCTTCCTATAGCATGAGATGTCATATCTCAATGTTTCTAATAGAAAACCTGAGACCCTTCCTATAGCAAGAGATGTGATATCCAAATCCTTCCCATTTCAATCTTGAGACCCTTCCTATAACATGAGATGTGATATCCAACTCCTACCCATTCCAACCTGAGACCCTTCCTATAGCATGAGAAGGGATATCCAATTCCTTCCCAATCCAATCCTTAGACCCTTCCGATAGCAGAGATGTGATATCTCAATGCTTATACCAAACCTGAGACCCTTCCGATAGCATGAGATGTGATATCTCAATGCTTCTAATACCAAACCTCAGATCCTTCCAATAACATGAGATGTGATGTCCAAATCCTTCCCCTTCCAAACCTTAGACCCTCCCTTTAGCATGAGATGTGATATCCAACTCCTTCCCATTCCAATCCTGAGACCCTTCTGATGGCATGAGATGTCATATCTCAATGCCTCTAATACCAAACCTGAGATCCTACCTCTAACATGAGATGTGATATCAAACTCCTTCCCATTCCAAACCTGAGACCCTTCAGATAGCATGAGATGTGATATTACAATGCTTCTAAAACCAAACATGAGAACCATCCTATAACATGAGATGTGAAATCCAAATCATTCCCATTCCAAACATGAGGCCCTTCCTATAGCTTGAGATGTGATATCAAACTCCTTCCCATTCAATGTGATATCCAACTCCTTCCCATTCCAATCCTGGGACCCTTCCTATACCATGAGATGTGATAGTTCAATGCTTCTAATACCAAACCTGAGACCCGTCCTAAAACATGAGATGTGAGATCCAAATCCTTCCCTTTCCAAACCTGAGACCTTTCCTTTAGCATGAGATGTGATAACCAACTCCTTCCCATTCCAAACCTGAGACCCTTCCCATAGCATGAGATGTGATATCTCAATGCTTCTAAAACCAAACATGAGAACCATCCTATAACATGAGATGTGAAATCCAAATCCTTCCCTTTCCAAACCTGAGACCCTTCCTATAGCTTGAGATGAAATATCAAACTCCTTCCCATTCCAATCCTGAGATAGCTTGAGATGTGAGATCCAAATCCTTCCCCTTCCAAACCTGAGACCCTTCCTATTGCTTGATATGTGATATCAAACTCCTTCCCATTACAATCCTGAGATAGCTTGAGATGTGATATCCAACTCCATCCCATTCCAATCCTGAGACCCTTCCGATAGCATGAGATGTGATAGCTCAATGCTTCTAATATCAAAACTGAGACCCTCCCTATAGTATGAGATGTGAAATCTACGTCCTTCCCATTCCTATCCTGAGACCCTTCCGATAGCAGAGATGTGATATCTCAATGCTTATACCGAACCTGATGACCCTTCCTTTAGCATGAGATGTGATATTCAACTCCTTCCCATTCCAAACCTGAGACCCTTCCTATAACATGAGACGTGATATCCAACTCCTTCCCATTCCAAACCTGAGACCTTTCCTTTAGCATATGTGATATCCAACTCCTTCCAATTCCAATACTGAGACCCTTCCAATAGCATATGTGATATCTCAATGCTTCTAATATCAAAACTGAGACCCTCCCTATAACATGAGATGTGATATCCAACTCCTTCCCATTCCAATACTGAGACCCTTCCAATAGCATATGTGATATCTCAATGCTTCTAATATGAAAACTGAGACCCTCCCTATAACATGAATTGTGATATCCAAATCCTTCCCATTCCAATCCTGAGACCCTTCCGATAGCAGAGATGTGATATCTCAATGCTTATACCAAACCTAAGACTCTTCCGATAGCATGAGATGTGATATCTCAATGCTTCTAATACCAAACCTGAGATCCTTCCAATAACATGAGATATGATGTCCAAATCCCTCCCCTTCCAAACCTTAGACCATCCCTTTAGCATGAGATTTGATATCCAACTCCTTCCCATTCCAATCCTGAGACCCTTCTGATAGCATGAGATGTGATATCTCAATGCCTCTAATACCAAACCTGAGATCCTACCTCTAACATGAAATGTGATATCCATCTCCTTCCCTTTCCAAACCTGAGACCCTGCCTATAGCATGAGATGTGATATCCAAGTCCTTCCCATTCCAATCCTGAGACCCTTCCGATAGCATGAGATGTGATATCTCAATGCTTCTAAAACCAAACATGAGAACCATCCTATAACATGAGATGTGAAATCCAAAACCTTCCCTTTCCAAACCTGAGACCCTTCCTATAGCTTGAGATGAAATATCAAACTCCTTCCCATTCCAATCCTGAGATAGCTTGAGATGTGATATCCAACTCCATCCCATTCCAATCCTGAGACCCTTCCGATAGCATGAGATGTGATAGCTCAATGCTTCTAATATCAAAACTGAGACCCTCCCTATAGTATGAGATGTGAATTCTAAGTCCTTACCATTCCTATCCTGAGACCCTTCCGATAGCAGAGATGTGATATCTCAATGCTTATACCAAACCTGATGACCCTTCCTATGGCATTAGATGTGATATCCAACTCCTTCCCATTCCAATCCTGAGTTCCTTCCTATAGCATGAGATGTGATATCTCAATGCTTCTATCAAACCTGATACCCTTCCTTTAGCATGAGAGGTGATATTCAACTCCTGCCCATTCCAATCCTGAGACTCCTCCTATAGCATGAGATGTGATATCTCAATGCTTCTAATACCAGACCTGGGACCGGTCCTATAACATGAGATATGATATCCAAATCCTTCCCCTTCCAAACCTGAGACCCTTCCTATAGCAAGAGATGTGATATCCAATTCCTTCCCATTCCAATCCTGAGACCCTTCCTATAACGAGATGTGATATCCAACTCCTTCCCATTCCAACCTGAGACCCTTCCTGTAGCATGAGAAGGGAGATCCAACTCCTTCCCATTCCAATCCTGAGACCCTTCCTATACCATGAGATGTGATATCTCAATGCTTCTAATACCAAACCTGGGACCCGTCCTATAACATGAGATATGTCCTATAACATGAGATATGATATCCAAATCCTTCCCCTTCCAAACCTGAGACCCTTCCTTTAGCATGAGATGTGATATCCAAATCCTTCCCATTCCAATACTGAAACCCTTCCTATAGCATGAGATGTCATATCTCAATGTTTCTAATAGAAAACCTGAGACCCTTCCTATAGCAAGAGATGTGATATCCAAATCCTTCCCATTTCAATCTTGAGACCCTTCCTATTACATGAGATGTGATATCCAACTCCTACCCATTCCAACCTGAGACCCTTCCTATAGCATGAGAAGGGATATCCAATTCCTTCCCAATCCAATCCTTAGACCCTTCCGATAGCAGAGATGTGATATCTCAATGCTTATACCAAACCTGAGACCCTTCCTTTAGCATGAGATGTGATATCCAAATGCTTCACATTCCAATCCTGAGACCCTTCCTATAGCATGAGATGTGATATCTCAATGCTTCTAATACAAAACCTGAGATCCTTCCTATAACATGAGATGTGATATCCAAGTCCTTCCCATTCCAATCCTGAGACCCTTCCTATAACATGAGATGTGATATCCAACTCCTTCTACTCCAACCTGAGACCCTTCCTATAGCATGAGATGGGATATCCAACTCCTTCCAAATCCAATCCTGATACCCTTCCAATAGCATGAGATGTGATATCCCAATGCTTCTACAAAACCTGAGACCCATACCATGGCATGAGATGTGATATCAAACTCTTTTTCCTATACGATGAGACTTGATATCTCAATGCTTCTAATACCAAACCTGAGACCGGTCCAATAACATGAGATGTGATATCCAAATCCTTCCCCTTCCAAACCTTAGACCCTTCCTTTATCATGAGATGTGATATCCAAGTCCTTCCCATTCCATTCCTGAGACCCTTAATATAGCATGAGATGTGATATCTCAATGCTTCTAATACCAAACCTGAGACCCTTCCTATAACATGAGATGTGATATCCAAATCCTTCCCATTCCAATCCTGAGACCCTTCCGATAGCAGAGATGTGATATCTCAATGCTTATACCAAACCTGAGACCCTTCCGATAGCATGAGATGTGATATCTCAATGCTTCTAATACCAAACCTCAGATCCTTCCAATAACATGAGATGTGATGTCCAAATCCTTCCCCTTCCAAACCTTAGACCCTCCCTTTAGCATGAGATGTGATATCCAACTCCTTCCCATTCCAATCCTGAGACCCTTCTGATGGCATGAGATGTCATATCTCAATGCCTCTAATACCAAACCTGAGATCCTACCTCTAACATGAGATGTGATATCAAACTCCTTCCCATTCCAAACCTGAGACCCTTCAGATAGCATGAGATGTGATATTTCAATGCTTCTAAAACCAAACATGAGAACCATCCTATAACATGAGATGTGAAATCCAAATCATTCCCATTCCAAACCTGAGACCCTTCCTATAGCATGAGATGTTATAATTTAATGCTTCTAAAACCAAACCTGAGAACCATCCTATAACATGTGAAATCCAAATCCTTCCCTTTCCAAACCTGAGACCCTTCCGATAGCATGAGATGTGATATCTCAATGCTTCTAAAACCAAACATGAGAACCATCCTATAACATGAGATGTGAAATCCAAATCCTTCCCTTTCCAAACCTGAGACCCTTCCTATAGCTTGAGATGAAATATCAAACTCCTTCCCATTCCAATCCTGAGATAGCTTGAGATGTGATATCCAACTCCATCCCATTCCAATCCTGAGACCCTTCCGATAGCATGAGATGTGATAGCTCAATGCTTCTAATATCAAAACTGAGACCCTCCCTATAGTATGAGATGTGAATTCTAAGTCCTTACCATTCCTATCCTGAGACCCTTCCGATAGCAGAGATGTGATATCTCAATGCTTATACCAAACCTGATGACCCTTCCTATGGCATTAGATGTGATATCCAACTCCTTCCCATTCCAATCCTGAGTTCCTTCCTATAGCATGAGATGTGATATCTCAATGCTTCTATCAAACCTGATACCCTTCCTTTAGCATGAGAGGTGATATTCAACTCCTGCCCATTCCAATCCTGAGACTCCTCCTATAGCATGAGATGTGATATCTCAATGCTTCTAATACCAGACCTGGGACCGGTCCTATAACATGAGATATGATATCCAAATCCTTCCCCTTCCAAACCTGAGACCCTTCCTATAGCAAGAGATGTGATATCCAATTCCTTCCCATTCCAATCCTGAGACCCATCCTATAACGAGATGTGATATCCAACTCCTTCCCATTCCAACCTGCGACCCTTCCTGTAGCATGAGAAGGGAGATCCAACTCCTTCCCATTCCAATCCTGAGACCCTTCCTATACCATGAGATGTGATATATCAATGCTTCTAATACCAAACCTGGGACCCGTCCTATAACATGAGATATGTCCTATAACATGAGATATGATATCCAAATCCTTCCCCTTCCAAACCTGAGACCCTTCCTTTAGCATGAGATGTGATATCCAAATCCTTCCCATTCCAATACTGAAACCCTTTCTATAGCATGAGATGTCATATCTCAATGTTTCTAATAGAAAACCTGAGACCCTTCCTATAGCAAGAGATGTGATATCCAAATCCTTCCCATTTCAATCTTGAGACCCTTCCTATAACATGAGATGTGATATCCAACTCCTACCCATTCCAACCTGAGACCCTTCCTATAGCATGAGAAGGGATATCCAATTCCTTCCCAATCCAATCCTTAGACCCTTCCGATAGCAGAGATGTGATATCTCAATGCTTATACCAAACCTGAGACCCTTCCTTTAGCATGAGATGTGATATCCAAATGCTTCACATTCCAATCCTGAGACCCTTCCTATAGCATGAGATGTGATATCTCAATGCTTCTAATACAAAACCTGAGATCCTTCCTATAACATGAGATGTGATATCCAAGTCCTTCCCATTCCAATCCTGAGACCCTTCCTATAACATGAGATGTGATATCCAACTCCTTCTACTCCAACCTGAGACCCTTCCTATAGCATGAGATGGGATATCCAACTCCTTCCAAATCCAATCCTGATACCCTTCCAATAGCATGAGATGTGATATCCCAATGCTTCTACAAAACCTGAGACCCATACCATGGCATGAGATGTGATATCAAACTCCCGTCCTATACGATGAGACTTGATATCTCAATGCTTCTAATACCAAACCTGAGACCGGTCCAATAACATGAGATGTGATATCCAAATCCTTCCCCTTCCAAACCTTAGACCCTTCCTTTATCATGAGATGTGATATCCAAGTCCTTCCCATTCCATTCCTGAGACCCTTAATATAGCATGAGATGTGATATCTCAATGCTTCTAATACCAAACCTGAGACCCTTCCTATAACATGAGATGTGATATCCAAATCCTTCCCATTCCAATCCTGAGACCCTTCCGATAGCAGAGATGTGATATCTCAATGCTTATACCAAACCTGAGACCCTTCCGATAGCATGAGATGTGATATCTCAATGCTTCTAATACCAAACCTCAGATCCTTCCAATAACATGAGATGTGATGTCCAAATCCTTCCCCTTCCAAACCTTAGACCCTCCCTTTAGCATGAGATGTGATATCCAACTCCTTCCCATTCCAATCCTGAGACCCTTCTGATGGCATGAGATGTCATATCTCAATGCCTCTAATACCAAACCTGAGATCCTACCTCTAACATGAGATGTGATATCAAACTCCTTCCCATTCCAAACCTGAGACCCTTCAGATAGCATGAGATGTGATATTTCAATGCTTCTAAAACCAAACATGAGAACCATCCTATAACATGAGATGTGAAATCCAAATCATTCCCATTCCAAACATGAGGCCCTTCCTATAGCTTGAGATGTGATATCAAACTCCTTCCCATTCAATGTGATATCCAACTCCTTCCCATTCCAATCCTGGGACCCTT
This sequence comes from Ambystoma mexicanum, assembly GCF_040938575.1. Classification (NCBI taxonomy): domain Eukaryota; kingdom Metazoa; phylum Chordata; class Amphibia; order Caudata; family Ambystomatidae; genus Ambystoma; species Ambystoma mexicanum. The sequence continues at coordinate 16,581,135 of NW_027182455.1, read as the reverse complement.
CCTATACCATGAGATGTGATAGTTCAATGCTTCTAATACCAAACCTGAGATCCTTCCTATAACATGAGATGTGATATCCAACTCCTTCCCATTCCAATCCTGAGACCCTTATGATAGCATGAGATGTGATATCTCAATGCCTCTTATACCAAACCTGAGATCCTTCCGATAGCATGAGATGTGATATCTCAATGCTTCTAATAACAAACCTGAGATCCTTCCTATAATATGAGATGTGATTTCCAAATCCTTCCCCTTCCAGACCTGAGACCTTTCCTTTAGCATGAGATGTGATAACCAACTCCTTCCCATTCCAAACCTGAGACCCTTCCCATAGCATGAGATGTGATATCTCAATGCTTCTAAAACCAAACATGAGAACCATCCTATAACATGAGATGTGAAATCCAAATCCTTCCCTTTCCAAACCTGAGACCCTTCCTATAGCTTGAGATGAAATATCAAACTCCTTCCCATTCCAATCCTGAGATAGCTTGAGATGTGAGATCCAAATCCTTCCCCTTCCAAACCTGAGACCCTTCCTATAGCTTGATATGTGATATCAAACTCCTTCCCATTACAATCCTGAGATAGCTTGAGATGTGATATCCAACTCCATCCCATTCCAATCCTGAGACCCTTCCGATAGCATGAGATGTGATAGCTCAATGCTTCTAATATCAAAACTGAGACCCTCCCTATAGTATGAGATGTGAAATCTACGTCCTTCCCATTCCTATCCTGAGACCCTTCCAATAGCATATGTGATATCCAACTCCTTCCCATTCCAAACCTGAGACCTTTCCTTTAGCATATGTGATATCCAACTCCTTCCAATTCCAATACTGAGACCCTTCCAATAGCATATGTGATATCTCAATGCTTCTAATATCAAAACTGAGACCCTCCCTATAACATGAGATGTGATATCCAACTCCTTCCCATTCCAATACTGAGACCCTTCCAATAGCATATGTGATATCTCAATGCTTCTAATATGAAAACTGAGACCCTCCCTATAACATGAATTGTGATATCCAAATCCTTCCCATTCCAATCCTGAGACCCTTCCGATAGCAGAGATGTGATATCTCAATGCTTATACCAAACCTAAGACTCTTCTGATAGCATGAGATGTGATATCTCAATGCTTCTAATACCAAACCTGAGATCCTTCCAATAACATGAGATATGATGTCCAAATCCCTCCCCTTCCAAACCTTAGACCATCCCTTTAGCATGAGATTTGATATCCAACTCCTTCCCATTCCAATCCTGAGACCCTTCTGATAGCATGAGATGTGATATCTCAATGCCTCTAATACCAAACCTGAGATCCTACCTCTAACATGAAATGTGATATCCATCTCCTTCCCTTTCCAAACCTGAGACCCTGCCTATAGCATGAGATGTGATATCCAAGTCCTTCCCATTCCAATCCTGAGACCCTTCCTATAGCATGTGATGTGATATCTCAATGCTTATACCAAACCTGAGACCCTTCCTATGGCATGAGATGTCATATACAACTCCTTCCCATTCCAACCCTGAGACCCTTCCTATAGCATGAGATGTGATATCTCAATTCTTATACCAAACCTGAGACCCTTCCTATAGCATGAGATGTGATATCCAACTCCTTCCCATTCCAATCCTGAGACCCTTCCTATAGCATGAGATGTGATATCTCAAGGCCTCTAATACCAAACCTGAGATCCTTCCTCTAACATGAAATGTGATATCCAACTCCTTCCCCTTCCAAACCTGAGAGCCTTCCTATAGCATGAGATATGATATCCAAGTCCTTCCCATTCCAATCCTGAGACCCTTCCTATAACATGAAATGTGATATCCAACTCCTTCCCATTCTAACCTGAGACCCTTCCTATAGCATGAGATGGGATATCCAACTCCTTCCAAATCCAATACTGATACCCTTCCGATAGCATGAGATGTGATATCCCAATGCTTCTACCAAACCTGAGACCCATACTATGGCATGAGATGTGATATCAAACTCCTTCCCATTCCAATCCTGAGACGCTTCCTATAGCTTGAGATGTGATATCCAACTCCTTCCCATTCCAATTCTGAGACCCTTCTTATACCATGACACTTGATATCTCAATGCTTCTAATACCAAACCTGAGACCCGTCCTATAACATGAGATGTGATATCCAAATCCATCCCCTTCCAAACCTTAGACCCTTCCTTTATAATGAGATGTGATATCCAACTCCTTCCCATTCCAATCCTGAGACCCTTCCGATATCATGAGATGTGATATCTCAATGCTTATACCAAATCTGAGACCCTTCCTATGGCCTGAGATGTCATATACAACTCCTTCCCATTCCAATCCTGAGACCCTTCCTATAGCATGAGATGTGATATCTCAATGCTTATACCAAATCTGAGACCCTTCCTATAGCATGAGATGGGATATCCAACTCCTTCCCATTCCAATCCTGAGACCCTTCCTATAGCATGAGAAGTGATATCTCCATGCTTATACCAAACCTGAGACCCTTCCTATAGCATAAGATGTGATATCCAAATCCTTCCCTTTCCAATCCTGAGACCCTTCCTATAGCATGAGATGTGATATCTCAATGCTTATACCAAACCTGAGACCCTTCCTATAGCATGAGATGTGATATCCAACTCCTTCCCATTCCAATCCTGAGACCCTTCTGATAGCATGAGATGTGATATCTCAATGCCTCTAATACCAAACCTGAGATCCTACCTCTAACATGAAATGTGATATCCATCTCCTTCCCTTTCCAACCCTGAGACCCTGCCTATAGCATGAGATGTGATATCCAAGTCCTTCCCATTCCAATCGTGAGACCCTTCCTATAGCATGTGATGTGATATCTCAATGCTTATACCAAACCTGAGACCCTTCCTATGGCATGAGATGTCATATACAACTCCTTCCCATTCCAACCCTGAGACCCTTCCTATAGCATGAGATGTGATATCTCAATGCTTATACCAAACCTGAGACCCTTCCTATAGCATGAGATGTGATATCCAACTTCTTCCCATTCCAATCCTGAGACCCTTCCTATAGCATGAGATGTGATATCTCAGTGCTTATACCAAACCTGAGACCCTTCCTATAGCATAAGATGTGATATCCAAATCCTTCCCATTCCAATCCTGAGACCCTTCCTATAGCATGAGATGTGATATCTCAATGCTTATACCAAACCTGAGACCCTTCCTATAGCATGAGATGTGATATCCAACTCCTTCCCATTCCAATCCTGAGACCCTTCCTATAGCATGAGATGTGATGTCTCAATGCTTCTAATACCAAACCTGAGATCCTTCCTATAACATGAGATGTGATATCCAACTCCTTCCCATTCCAATCCTGAGACCCTTATGATAGCATGAGATGTGATATCTCAATGCCTCTTATACCAAACCTGAGATCCTTCCGATAGCATGAGATGTGATATCTCAATGCTTCTAATACCAAACCTGAGATCCTTCCTATAATATGAGATGTGATTTCCAAATCCTTCCCCTTCCAAACCTGAGACCCTCCCTTTAGCATGAAATGTGATATCCAACTCCTTCCCATTCCAATCCTGAGACCCTTCTGATAGCATGAGATGTGATATCTCATTGCCTCTAATACCAAACCTGAGATCCTACCTCTAACATGAAATGTGATATCCATCTCCTTCCCTTTCCAAACCTGAGACCCTGCCTATAGCATGAGATGTGATATCCAAGTCCTTCCCATTCCAATCCTGAGACCCTTCCTATAGCATGTGATGTGATATCCAAGTCCTTCCCATTCCAATCCTGAGACCCTTCCTATAGCATGTGATGTGATATCTCAATGCTTATACCAAACCTGAGACCCTTCCTATGGCATGAGATGTCATATACAACTCCTTCCCATTCCAACCCTGAGACCCTTCCTATAGCATGAGATGTGATATCTCAATGCTTATACCAAACCTGAGACCCTTCCTATAGCTTGAGATGTGATATCCAACTTCTTCCCATTCCAATCCTGAGACCCTTCCTATAGCATGAGATGTGATATCCCAATGCTTCTACCAAACCTGAGACCCATACTATGGCATGAGATGTGATATCAAACTCCTTCCCATTCCAATCCTGAGACGCTTCCTATAGCTTGAGATGTGATATCCAACTCCTTCCCATTCCAATTCTGAGACCCTTCTTATACCATGAGACTTGATATCTCAATGCTTCTAATACCAAACCTGAGACCCGTCCTATAACATGAGATATGATATCCAAATCCTTCCCCTTCCAAACCTTAGACCCTTCCTTTATAATGAGATGTGATATCCAACTCCTTCCCATTCCAATCCTGAGACCCTTCCTATAGCATGAGATGTAATATCTCAATGCTTCTAATACCAAACCTGAGACCCTTCCTATAACATGAGATGGGATATCCAACTCCTTCCCATTCCAATCCTGAGACCCTTCCGATAGCAGAGATGTGATATCTCAATGCTTATACCAAACCTGAGACCCTTCCTAAGGCTTGAGATGTCATATACAACTCCTTCCCATTCCAATCCTGAGACCCTTCCTATAGCATGAGATGTGATATCTCAATGCTTATACCAAATCTGAGACCCTTCCTATAGCATGAGATGTGATATCCAAATCCTTCCCATTCCAATCCTGAGACCCTTCCTATAGCATGAGATGTGATATCTCAATGCTTATACCAAACCTGAGAGCCTACCTATAGCATGAGATGTGATATCCAAGTCCATCCCATTCCAATCCTTAGACCCTTCCTACAGCATGCGATGTGATATCTCAATGATTCTAATACCAAACCAGAGACCCGTCCTTTAACATGAGATGGGATATCCAACTCCTTCCCATTCCAATCCTGAGCCACTCCTGATAGCAGAGATGTGATATCTCAATGCTTATACCAAACCTGAGACCCTTCCTATAACATGAGATGTGATATCCAACTCCTTCCCGTTCCAAACCTGAGACACTTCCTATAGCATATGTGATATCCAACTCCTTCCCATTCCAAACATGAGACCCTTACTATAGCAAGAATGTAATATCTCAAGGCCTCTAATACCAAACCTGAGATCCTTCCTCTAACATGAAATGTGATATCCAACTCCTTCCCCTTCCAAACCTGAGAGCCTTCCTATAGCATGAGATATGATATCCAAGTCCTTCCCATTCCAATCCTGAGACCCTTCCTATAACATGAAATGTGATATCCAACTCCTTCCCATTCTAACCTGAGACCCTTCCTATAGCATGAGATGGGATATCCAACTCCTTCCAAATCCAATACTGATACCCTTCCGATAGCATGAGATGTGATATCCCAATGCTTCTACCAAACCTGAGACCCATACTATGGCATGAGATGTGATATCAAACTCCTTCCCATTCCAATCCTGAGACGCTTCCTATAGCTTGAGATGTGATATCCAACTCCTTCCCATTCCAATTCTGAGACCCTTCTTATACCATGACACTTGATATCTCAATGCTTCTAATACCAAACCTGAGACCCGTCCTATAACATGAGATGTGATATCCAAATCCATCCCCTTCCAAACCTTAGACCCTTCCTTTATAATGAGATGTGATATCCAACTCCTTCCCATTCCAATCCTGAGACCCTTCCGATATCATGAGATGTGATATCTCAATGCTTATACCAAATCTGAGACCCTTCCTATGGCCTGAGATGTCATATACAACTCCTTCCCATTCCAATCCTGAGACCCTTCCTATAGCATGAGATGTGATATCTCAATGCTTATACCAAATCTGAGACCCTTCCTATAGCATGAGATGGGATATCCAACTCCTTCCCATTCCAATCCTGAGACCCTTCCTATAGCATGAGAAGTGATATCTCCATGCTTATACCAAACCTGAGACCCTTCCTATAGCATAAGATGTGATATCCAAATCCTTCCCTTTCCAATCCTGAGACCCTTCCTATAGCATGAGATGTGATATCTCAATGCTTATACCAAACCTGAGACCCTTCCTATAGCATGAGATGTGATATCCAACTCCTTCCCATTCCAAACCTGAGACCCTTCCTATAGCATGAGATGTGATGTCTCAATGCTTCTAATACCAAACCTGAGATCCTTCCTATAACATGAGATGTGATATCCAACTCCTTCCCATTCCAATCCTGAGACCCTTATGATAGCATGAGATGTGATATCTCAATGCCTCTTATACCAAACCTGAGATCCTTCCGATAGCATGAGATGTGATATCTCAATGCTTCTAATACCAAACCTGAGATCCTTCCTATAATATGAGATGTGATTTCCAAATCCTTCCCCTTCCAAACCTGAGACCCTCCCTTTAGCATGAAATGTGATATCCAACTCCTTCCCATTCCAATCCTGAGACCCTTCTGATAGCATGAGATGTGATATCTCAATGCCTCTAATACCAAACCTGAGATCCTACCTCTAACATGAAATGTGATATCCATCTCCTTCCCTTTCCAACCCTGAGACCCTGCCTATAGCATGAGATGTGATATCCAAGTCCTTCCCATTCCAATCGTGAGACCCTTCCTATAGCATGTGATGTGATATCTCAATGCTTATACCAAACCTGAGACCCTTCCTATGGCATGAGATGTCATATACAACTCCTTCCCATTCCAACCCTGAGACCCTTCCTATAGCATGAGATGTGATATCTCAATGCTTATACCAAACCTGAGACCCTTCCTATAGCATGAGATGTGATATCCAACTTCTTCCCATTCCAATCCTGAGACCCTTCCTATAGCATGAGATGTGATATCTCAGTGCTTATACCAAACCTGAGACCCTTCCTATAGCATAAGATGTGATATCCAAATCCTTCCCATTCCAATCCTGAGACCCTTCCTATAGCATGAGATGTGATATCTCAATGCTTATACCAAACCTGAGACCCTTCCTATAGCATGAGATGTGATATCCAACTCCTTCCCATTCCAATCCTGAGACCCTTCCTATAGCATGAGATGTGATGTCTCAATGCTTCTAATACCAAACCTGAGATCCTTCCTATAACATGAGATGTGATATCCAACTCCTTCCCATTCCAATCCTGAGACCCTTATGATAGCATGAGATGTGATATCTCAATGCCTCTTATACCAAACCTGAGATCCTTCCGATAGCATGAGATGTGATATCTCAATGCTTCTAATACCAAACCTGAGATCCTTCCTATAATATGAGATGTGATTTCCAAATCCTTCCCCTTCCAAACCTGAGACCCTCCCTTTAGCATGAAATGTGATATCCAACTCCTTCCCATTCCAATCCTGAGACCCTTCTGATAGCATGAGATGTGATATCTCATTGCCTCTAATACCAAACCTGAGATCCTACCACTAACATGAAATGTGATATCCATCTCCTTCCCTTTCCAAACCTGAGACCCTGCCTATAGCATGAGATGTGATATCCAAGTCCTTCCCATTCCAATCCTGAGACCCTTCCTATAGCATGTGATGTGATATCCAAGTCCTTCCCATTCCAATCCTGAGACCCTTCCTATAGCATGTGATGTGATATCTCAATGCTTATACCAAACCTGAGACCCTTCCTATGGCATGAGATGTCATATACAACTCCTTCCCATTCCAACCCTGAGACCCTTCCTATAGCATGAGATGTGATATCTCAATGCTTATACCAAACCTGAGACCCTTCCTATAGCTTGAGATGTGATATCCAACTTCTTCCCATTCCAATCCTGAGACCCTTCCTATAGCATGAGATGTGATATCCCAATGCTTCTACCAAACCTGAGACCCATACTATGGCATGAGATGTGATATCAAACTCCTTCCCATTCCAATCCTGAGACGCTTCCTATAGCTTGAGATGTGATATCCAACTCCTTCCCATTCCAATTCTGAGACCCTTCTTATACCATGAGACTTGATATCTCAATGCTTCTAATACCAAACCTGAGACCCGTCCTATAACATGAGATATGATATCCAAATCCTTCCCCTTCCAAACCTTAGACCCTTCCTTTATAATGAGATGTGATATCCAACTCCTTCCCATTCCAATCCTGAGACCCTTCCTATAGCATGAGATGTAATATCGCAATGCTTCTAATACCAAACCTGAGACCCTTCCTATAACATGAGATGGGATATCCAACTCCTTCCCATTCCAATCCTGAGACCCTTCCGATAGCAGAGATGTGATATCTCAATGCTTATACCAAACCTGAGACCCTTCCTAAGGCTTGAGATGTCATATACAACTCATTCCCATTCCAATCCTGAGACCCTTCCTATAGCATGAGATGTGATATCTCAATGCTTATACCAAACCTGAGAGCCTACCTATAGCATGAGATGTGATATCCAAGTCCATCCCATTCCAATCCTTAGACCCTTCCTACAGCATGCGATGTGATATCTCAATGATTCTAATACCAAACCAGAGACCCGTCCTTTAACATGAGATGGGATATCCAACTCCTTCCCATTCCAATCCTGAGCCACTCCTGATAGCAGAGATGTGATATCTCAATGCTTATACCAAACCTGAGACCCTTCCTATAACATGAGATGTGATATCCAACTCCTTCCCGTTCCAAACCTGAGACACTTCCTATAGCATATGTGATATCCAACTCCTTCCCATTCCAAACATGAGACCCTTACTATAGCAAGAATGTAATATCTCAAGGCCTCTAATACCAAACCTGAGATCCTTCCTCTAACATGAAATGTGATATCCAACTCCTTCCCCTTCCAAACCTGAGAGCCTTCCTATAGCATGAGATATGATATCCAAGTCCTTCCCATTCCAATCCTGAGACCCTTCCTATAACATGAAATGTGATATCCAACTCCTTCCCATTCTAACCTGAGACCCTTCCTATAGCATGAGATGGGATATCCAACTCCTTCCAAATCCAATACTGATACCCTTCCGATAGCATGAGATGTGATATCCCAATGCTTCTACCAAACCTGAGACCCATACTATGGCATGAGATGTGATATCAAACTCCTTCCCATTCCAATCCTGAGACGCTTCCTATAGCTTGAGATGTGATATCCAACTCCTTCCCATTCCAATTCTGAGACCCTTCTTATACCATGACACTTGATATCTCAATGCTTCTAATACCAAACCTGAGACCCGTCCTATAACATGAGATGTGATATCCAAATCCATCCCCTTCCAAACCTTAGACCCTTCCTTTATAATGAGATGTGATATCCAACTCCTTCCCATTCCAATCCTGAGACCCTTCCGATATCATGAGATGTGATATCGCAATGCTTATACCAAATCTGAGACCCTTCCTATGGCCTGAGATGTCATATACAACTCCTTCCCATTCCAATCCTGAGACCCTTCCTATAGCATGAGATGTGATATCTCAATGCTTATACCAAATCTGAGACCCTTCCTATAGCATGAGATGGGATATCCAACTCCTTCCCATTCCAATCCTGAGACCCTTCCTATAGCATGAGAAGTGATATCTCCATGCTTATACCAAACCTGAGACCCTTCCTATAGCATAAGATGTGATATCCAAATCCTTCCCTTTCCAATCCTGAGACCCTTCCTATAGCATGAGATGTGATATCTCAATGCTTATACCAAACCTGAGACCCTTCCTATAGCATGAGATGTGATATCCAACTCCTTCCCATTCCAAACCTGAGACCCTTCCTATAGCATGAGATGTGATGTCTCAATGCTTCTAATACCAAACCTGAGATCCTTCCTATAACATGAGATGTGATATCCAACTCCTTCCCATTCCAATCCTGAGACCCTTATGATAGCATGAGATGTGATATCTCAATGCTTCTAATACCAAACCTGAGATCCTTCCTATAATATGAGATGTGATTTCCAAATCCTTCCCCTTCCAAACCTGAGACCCTCCCTTTAGCATGAAATGTGATATCCAACTCCTTCCCATTCCAATCCTGAGACCCTTCTGATAGCATGAGATGTGATATCTCAATGCCTCTAATACCAAACCTGAGATCCTACCTCTAACATGAAATGTGATATCCATCTCCTTCCCTTTCCAACCCTGAGACCCTGCCTATAGCATGAGATGTGATATCCAAGTCCTTCCCATTCCAATCGTGAGACCCTTCCTATAGCATGTGATGTGATATCTCAATGCTTATACCAAACCTGAGACCCTTCCTATGGCATGAGATGTCATATACAACTCCTTCCCATTCCAACCCTGAGACCCTTCCTATAGCATGAGATGTGATATCTCAATGCTTATACCAAACCTGAGACCCTTCCTATAGCATGAGATGTGATATCCAACTTCTTCCCATTCCAATCCTGAGACCCTTCCTATAGCATGAGATGTGATATCTCAGTGCTTATACCAAACCTGAGACCCTTCCTATAGCATAAGATGTGATATCCAAATCCTTCCCATTCCAATCCTGAGATCCTTCCTATAGCAGGGGATGTGATATCTCAATGCTTATACCAAACCTGAGACCCTTCCTATAGCATGAGATGTGATATCCAACTCCTTCCCATTCCAATCCTGAGACCCTTCCTATAGCATGAGATGTGATGTCTCAATGCTTCTAATACCAAACCTGAGATCCTTCCTATAACATGAGATGTGATATCCAACTCCTTCCCATTCCAATCCTGAGACCCTTATGATAGCATGAGATGTGATATCTCAATGCCTCTTATACCAAACCTGAGATCCTTCCGATAGCATGAGATGTGATATCTCAATGCTTCTAATACCAAACCTGAGATCCTTCCTATAATATGAGATGTGATTTCCAAATCCTTCCCCTTCCAAACCTGAGACCCTCCCTTTAGCATGAAATGTGATATCCAACTCCTTCCCATTCCAATCCTGAGACCCTTCTGATAGCATGAGATGTGATATCTCATTGCCTCTAATACCAAACCTGAGATCCTACCTCTAACATGAAATGTGATATCCATCTCCTTCCCTTTCCAAACCTGAGACCCTGCCTATAGCATGAGATGTGATATCCAAGTCCTTCCCATTCCAATCCTGAGACCCTTCCTATAGCATGTGATGTGATATCCAAGTCCTTCCCATTCCAATCCTGAGACCCTTCCTATAGCATGTGATGTGATATCTCAATGCTTATACCAAACCTGAGACCCTTCCTATGGCATGAGATGTCATATACAACTCCTTCCCATTCCAACCCTGAGACCCTTCCTATAGCATGAGATGTGATATCTCAATGCTTATACCAAACCTGAGACCCTTCCTATAGCTTGAGATGTGATATCCAACTTCTTCCCATTCCAATCCTGAGACCCTTCCTATAGCATGAGATGTGATATCCCAATGCTTCTACCAAACCTGAGACCCATACTATGGCATGAGATGTGATATCAAACTCCTTCCCATTCCAATCCTGAGACGCTTCCTATAGCTTGAGATGTGATATCCAACTCCTTCCCATTCCAATTCTGAGACCCTTCTTATACCATGAGACTTGATATCTCAATGCTTCTAATACCAAACCTGAGACCCTTCCGATATCATGAGATGTGATATCTCAATGCTTATACCAAATCTGAGACCCTTCCTATGGCCTGAGATGTCATATACAACTCCTTCCCATTCCAATCCTGAGACCCTTCCTATAGCATGAGATGTGATATCTCAATGCTTATACCAAATCTGAGACCCTTCCTATAGCATGAGATGGGATATCCAACTCCTTCCCATTCCAATCCTGAGACCCTTCCTATAGCATGAGAAGTGATATCTCCATGCTTATACCAAACCTGAGACCCTTCCTATAGCATAAGATGTGATATCCAAATCCTTCCCTTTCCAATCCTGAGACCCTTCGTATAGCATGAGATGTGATATCTCAATGCTTATACCAAACCTGAGACCCTTCCTATAGCATGAGATGTGATATCCAACTCCTTCCCATTCCAATCCTGAGACCCTTCCTATAGCATGAGATGTGATGTCTCAATGCTTCTAATACCAAACCTGAGATCCTTCCTATAACATGAGATGTGATATCCAACTCCTTCCCATTCCAATCCTGAGACCCGTATGATAGCATGAGATGTGATATCTCAATGCCTCTTATACCAAACCTGAGATCCTTCCGATAGCATGAGATGTGATATCTCAATGCTTCTAATACCAAACCTGAGATCCTTCCTATAATATGAGATGTGATTTCCAAATCCTTCCCCTTCCAAACCTGAGACCCTCCCTTTAGCATGAAATGTGATATCCAACTCCTTCCCATTCCAATCCTGAGACCCTTCTGATAGCATGAGATGTGAAATCTCAATGCCTCTAATACCAAACCTGAGATCCTACCTCTAACATGAAATGTGATATCCATCTCCTTCCCTTTCCAACCCTGAGACCCTGCCTATAGCATGAGATGTGATATCCAAGTCCTTCCCATTCCAATCGTGAGACCCTTCCTATAGCATGTGATGTGATATCTCAATGCTTATACCAAACCTGAGACCCTTCCTATGGCATGAGATGTCATATACAACTCCTTCCCATTCCAACCCTGAGACCCTTCCTATAGCATGAGATGTGATATCTCAATGCTTATACCAAACCTGAGACCCTTCCTATAGCATGAGATGTGATATCCAACTTCTTCCCATTCCAATCCTGAGACCCTTCCTATAGCATGAGATGTGATATCTCAATGCTTCTAATACCAAACCTGAGACCCTTCCTATAACATGAGATGGGATATCCAACTCCTTCCCATTCCTATCCTGAGACCCTTCCGATAGCAGAGATGTGATATCTCAATGCTTATACCAAACCTGAGACCCTTCCTATAGCATGAGATGTGATATCCAACTTCTTCCCATTCCAATCCTGAGACCCTTCCTATAGCATGAGATGTGATATCTCAGTGCTTATACCAAACCTGAGACCCTTCCTATAGCATAAGATGTGATATCCAAATCCTTCCCATTCCAATCCTGAGACCCTTCCTATAGCATGAGATGTGATATCTCAATGCTTATACCAAACCTGAGACCCTTCCTATAGCATGAGATGTGATATCCAACTCCTTCCCATTCCAATCCTGAGACCCTTCCTATAGCATGAGATGTGATGTCTCAATGCTTCTAATACCAAACCTGAGATCCTTCCTATAACATGAGATGTGATATCCAACTCCTTCCCATTCCAATCCTGAGACCCTTATGATAGCATGAGATGTGATATCTCAATGCCTCTTATACCAAACCTGAGATCCTTCCGATAGCATGAGATGTGATATCTCAATGCTTCTAATACCAAACCTGAGATCCTTCCTATAATATGAGATGTGATTTCCAAATCCTTCCCCTTCCAAACCTGAGACCCTCCCTTTAGCATGAAATGTGATATCCAACTCCTTCCCATTCCAATCCTGAGACCCTTCTGATAGCATGAGATGTGATATCTCATTGCCTCTAATACCAACCCTGAGGTCCTTCCTATAACATGAGATGTGATATCCAAATCCTTCCCATTCCAAACCTGAGACCCTGCCTATAGCATGAGATGTGATATCCAAGTCCTTCCCATTCCAATCCTGAGACCCTTCCTATAGCATGTGATGTGATATCCAAGTCCTTCCCATTCCAATCCTGAGACCCTTCCTATAGCATGTGATGTGATATCTCAATGCTTATACCAAACCTGAGACCCTTCCTATGGCATGAGATGTCATATACAACTCCTTCCCATTCCAACCCTGAGACCCTTCCTATAGCATGAGATGTGATATCTCAATGCTTATACCAAACCTGAGACCCTTCCTATAGCTTGAGATGTGATATCCAACTTCTTCCCATTCCAATCCTGAGACCCTTCCTATAGCATGAGATGTGATATCCCAATGCTTCTACCAAACCTGAGACCCATACTATGGCATGAGATGTGATATCAAACTCCTTCCCATTCCAATCCTGAGACGCTTCCTATAGCTTGAGATGTGATATCCAACTCCTTCCCATTCCAATTCTGAGACCCTTCTTATACCATGAGACTTGATATCTCAATGCTTCTAATACCAAACCTGAGACCCGTCCTATAACATGAGATGTGATATCCAAATCCTTCCCCTTCCAAACCTTAGACCCTTCCTTTATAATGAGATGTGATATCCAACTCCTTCCCATTCCAATCCTGAGACCCTTCCTATAGCATGAGATGTGATATCTCAATGCTTCTAATACCAAACCTGAGACCCTTCCTATAACATGAGATGGGATATCCAACTCCTTCCCATTCCAATCCTGAGACCCTTCCGATAGCAGAGATGTGATATCTCAATGCTTATACCAAACCTGAGACCCTTCCTAAGGCTTGAGATGTCATATACAACTCCTTCCCATTCCAATCCTGAGACCCTTCCTATAGCATGAGATGTGATATCTCAATGCTTATACCAAATCTGAGACCCTTCCTATAGCATGAGATGTGATATCCAACTCCTTCCCATTCCAATCCTGAGACCCTTCCTATAGCATGAGATGTGATGTCTCAATGCTTCTAATACCAAACCTGAGATCCTTCCTATAACATGAGATGTGATATCCAACTCCTTCCCATTCCAATCCTGAGACCCTTATGATAGCATGAGATGTGATATCTCAATGCCTCTTATACCAAACCTGAGATCCTTCCGATAGCATGAGATGTGATATCTCAATGCTTCTAATACAAAACCTGAGATCCTTCCTATAATATGAGATGTGATTTCCAAATCCTTCCCCTTCCAAACCTGAGACCCTCCCTTTAGCATGAAATGTGATATCCAACTCCTTCCCATTCCAATCCTGAGACCCTTCTGATAGCATGAGATGTGATATCTCATTGCCTCTAATACCAAACCTGAGATCCTACCTCTAACATGAAATGTGATATCCATCTCCTTCCCTTTCCAAACCTGAGACCCTGCCTATAGCATGAGATGTGATATCCAAGTCCTTCCCATTCCAATCCTGAGACCCTTCCTATAGCATGTGATGTGATATCCAAGTCCTTCCCATTCCAATCCTGAGACCCTTCCTATAGCATGAGATGTCATATACAACTCCTTCCCATTCCAACCCTGAGACCCTTCCTATAGCATGTGATGTGATATCTCAATGCTTATACCAAACCTGAGACCCTTCCTATGGCATGAGATGTCATATACAACTCCTTCCCATTCCAACCCTGAGACCCTTCCTATAGCATGAGATGTGATATCTCAATGCTTATACCAAACCTGAGACCCTTCCTATAGCTTGAGATGTGATATCCAACTTCTTCCCATTCCAATCCTGAGACCCTTCCTATAGCATGAGATGTGATATCCCAATGCTTCTACCAAACCTGAGACCCATACTATGGCATGAGATGTGATATCAAACTCCTTCCCATTCCAATCCTGAGACGCTTCCTATAGCTTGAGATGTGATATCCAACTCCTTCCCATTCCAATTCTGAGACCCTTCTTATACCATGAGACTTGATATCTCAATGCTTCTAATACCAAACCTGAGACCCTTCCGATATCATGAGATGTGATATCTCAATGCTTATACCAAATCTGAGACCCTTCCTATGGCCTGAGATGTCATATACAACTCCTTCCCATTCCAATCCTGAGACCCTTCCTATAGCATGAGATGTGATATCTCAATGCTTATACCAAATCTGAGACCCTTCCTATAGCATGAGATGGGATATCCAACTCCTTCCCATTCCAATCCTGAGACCCTTCCTATAGCATGAGAAGTGATATCTCCATGCTTATACCAAACCTGAGACCCTTCCTATAGCATAAGATGTGATATCCAAATCCTTCCCTTTCCAATCCTGAGACCCTTCCTATAGCATGAGATGTGATATCTCAATGCTTATACCAAACCTGAGACCCTTCCTATAGCATGAGATGTGATATCCAACTCCTTCCCATTCCAATCCTGAGACCCTTCCTATAGCATGAGATGTGATGTCTCAATGCTTCTAATACCAAACCTGAGATCCTTCCTATAACATGAGATGTGATATCCAACTCCTTCCCATTCCAATCCTGAGACCCTTATGATAGCATGAGATGTGATATCTCAATGCCTCTTATACCAAACCTGAGATCCTTCCGATAGCATGAGATGTGATATCTCAATGCTTCTAATACCAAACCTGAGATCCTTCCTATAATATGAGATGTGATTTCCAAATCCTTCCCCTTCCAAACCTGAGACCCTCCCTTTAGCATGAAATGTGATATCCAACTCCTTCCCATTCCAATCCTGAGACCCTTCTGATAGCATGAGATGTGATATCTCAATGCCTCTAATACCAAACCTGAGATCCTACCTCTAACATGAAATGTGATATCCATCTCCTTCCCTTTCCAACCCTGAGACCCTGCCTATAGCATGAGATGTGATATCCAAGTCCTTCCCATTCCAATCGTGAGACCCTTCCTATAGCATGTGATGTGATATCTCAATGCTTATACCAAACCTGAGACCCTTCCTATGGCATGAGATGTCATATACAACTCCTTCCCATTCCAACCCTGAGACCCTTCCTATAGCATGAGATGTGATATCTCAATGCTTATACCAAACCTGAGACCCTTCCTATAGCATGAGATGTGATATCCAACTTCTTCCCATTCCAATCCTGAGACCCTTCCTATAGCATGAGATGTGATATCTCAATGCTTCTAATACCAAACCTGAGACCCTTCCTATAACATGAGATGGGATATCCAACTCCTTCCCATTCCTATCCTGAGACCCTTCCGATAGCAGAGATGTGATATCTCAATGCTTATACCAAACCTGAGACCCTTCCTATAGCATGAGATGTGATATCCAACTTCTTCCCATTCCAATCCTGAGACCCTTCCTATAGCATGAGATGTGATATCTCAGTGCTTATACCAAACCTGAGACCCTTCCTATAGCATAAGATGTGATATCCAAATCCTTCCCATTCCAATCCTGAGACCCTTCCTATAGCATGAGATGTGATATCTCAATGCTTATACCAAACCTGAGACCCTTCCTATAGCATGAGATGTGATATCCAACTCCTTCCCATTCCAATCCTGAGACCCTTCCTATAGCATGAGATGTGATGTCTCAATGCTTCTAATACCAAACCTGAGATCCTTCCTATAACATGAGATGTGATATCCAACTCCTTCCCATTCCAATCCTGAGACCCTTCTGATAGCATGAGATGTGATATCTCATTGCCTCTAATACCAACCCTGAGGTCCTTCCTATAACATGAGATGTGATATCCAAATCCTTCCCATTCCAAACCTGAGACCCTGCCTATAGCATGAGATGTGATATCCAAGTCCTTCCCATTCCAATCCTGAGACCCTTCCTATAGCATGTGATGTGATATCCAAGTCCTTCCCATTCCAATCCTGAGACCCTTCCTATAGCATGTGATGTGATATCTCAATGCTTATACCAAACCTGAGACCCTTCCTATGGCATGAGATGTCATATACAACTCCTTCCCATTCCAACCCTGAGACCCTTCCTATAGCATGAGATGTGATATCTCAATGCTTATACCAAACCTGAGACCCTTCCTATAGCTTGAGATGTGATATCCAACTTCTTCCCATTCCAATCCTGAGACCCTTCCTATAGCATGAGATGTGATATCCCAATGCTTCTACCAAACCTGAGACCCATACTATGGCATGAGATGTGATATCAAACTCCTTCCCATTCCAATCCTGAGACGCTTCCTATAGCTTGAGATGTGATATCCAACTCCTTCCCATTCCAATTCTGAGACCCTTCTTATACCATGAGACTTGATATCTCAATGCTTCTAATACCAAACCTGAGACCCGTCCTATAACATGAGATGTGATATCCAAATCCTTCCCCTTCCAAACCTTAGACCCTTCCTTTATAATGAGATGTGATATCCAACTCCTTCCCATTCCAATCCTGAGACCCTTCCTATAGCATGAGATGTGATATCTCAATGCTTCTAATACCAAACCTGAGACCCTTCCTATAACATGAGATGGGATATCCAACTCCTTCCCATTCCAATCCTGAGACCCTTCCGATAGCAGAGATGTGATATCTCAATGCTTATACCAAACCTGAGACCCTTCCTAAGGCTTGAGATGTCATATACAACTCCTTCCCATTCCAATCCTGAGACCCTTCCTATAGCATGAGATGTGATATCTCAATGCTTATACCAAATCTGAGACCCTTCCTATAGCATGAGATGTGATATCCAAATCCTTCCCATTCCAATCCTGAGACCCTTCCTATAGCATGAGATGTGATATCTCAATGCTTATACCAAACCTGAGAGCCTACCTATAGCATGAGATGTGATATCCAAGTCAATCCCATTCCAATCCTTAGACCCTTCCTACAGCATGCGATGTGATATCTCAATGATTCTAATACCAAACCAGAGACCCTTCCTTTAACATGAGATGGGATATCCAACTCCTTCCCATTCCAATCCTGAGCCACTCCTGATAGCAGAGATGTGATATCTCAATGCTTATACCAAACCTGAGACCCTTCCTATAACATGAGATGTGATATCCAACTCCTTCCCGTTCCAAACCTGAGACACTTCCTATAGCATATGTGATATCCAACTCCTTCCCATTCCAAACATGAGACCCTTACTATAGCAAGAATGTAATATCCAACTCCTACCCATTCCAATCCTGAGACCATTCCTATAGCATGAGATGTGATATATCAATGCTTCTAATACCAAACCTGAGATCCTTCCTATGACATGAGATGTGATATCCAAATCCTTCCCATTCCAATCCTGAGACCCTTCCTATAGCAAGAGATGTGATATCCAAATCCTTCCCATTCCAATCCTGAGACCCTTCCTATAACATGAGATGTGATATTCAACTCCTTCCCATTCCAACCTGAGACACTTCCTATAGCATGAGATGATATCCAACTCCTTGCCATTCAAATCCTGAGACCCTTCCTATAGCATGAGATGTGATATCTCAATGCTTCTACCAAACCTGAGACCCTTCCTTTAGCATGAGATGTGATATCCAAATCCTTCACATTCCAATCCTGAGACCCTTCCTATAGCATGAGATGTGATATCTCAATGCTTCTAATACCAAACCTGAGATCCTTCCTATAACATGAGATGTGATATCCAATTCCTTCCCATTCCAAACCTGAGACCCTTCCTATTGGATGAGATGTGATATCCAACTCCTTCCCATTCCAACCCTGAGACCCTTCCTATACCATGAGATGTGATATCTCAATGCTTCTAATACCAAACCTGGGAACCGTCCTATAACATGAGATGTGATATCTCAATGTTTCTAATAAAAAACCTGAGACCCTTCCTATAACATGAGATGTGATATCCAATTCCTTCCCATTCCAAACCTGAGACCCTTCCTATTGGATGAGATGTGATATCCAAATCCTTCCCCTTCCAAACCTGAGACCCTTCCTTTAGCATGAGATGTGATATCCAAATACTTCCAATTCCAATCCTAAAACCCTTCCTATAGCATGAGATGTGATATCTCAATGTTTCTAATAAAAAACCTGAGACCCTTCCTATAGCAAGAGATGTGATATCCAAATCCTTCCCATTCCAATCCTGAGACCCTTCCTGTATATAACATGAGATGTGATATCCAACTCCTTCCCATTCCAACCTGAGACCCTTCCTATAGCATGAGATGTGATATCCAACTCCTTACCATTCAAATTCTGAGACCCTCCCTATAACAAGAGATGTCATATCCAACTCCTTCCCATTCCAAACCTGAGACCCTTCCTATAACAGGAGATCTGATATCCAACTCCTTCCCATTCCAAACCTGAGACCCTTCCGATAGCATGAGATGTGATATCTCAATGCTTCAAAAACCAAACATGAGAACCATCCTATAACATGAGATGTGAAATCCAAATCCTTCCCTTCCCAAACCTGAGACTCTTCCTATAGCATGAGATGTGATATCTCAATGCTTCTACCAAACCTGAAACCCTTCCTATAGCATGAGATGTGATATCCAACTCCTTCCCATTCCAATCCTGAGACACATCCTATAGCATGAGATGTGATATCACAATGCTTCTAATACCAAACCTGAGACCCGTCCTATAACATGAGATGTGGTATCCAAATCCTTCCCCTTCCAAACCTGAGACCCTTCCTTGAGCATGAGATGTGATATATAGCTCCTCCCATTCCAATCCTGAGACCCTTCCTATAGCATGAGATGTGATATCTCAATGCTTCTAATACCAAACCTGAGATCCTTCCTATAACATGAGATGTGATATCCAACTCCTTCCCATTCCAATCCCGAGACCCTTCCTATAGCATGAGATGTGATATCTCAATGCTTCTAATACCAAACCTAAGGTCCTTCCTATAACATGAGATGTGATATCCAAATCCTTCCCATTCCAAACCTGAGACCCTCCCTTTAGCATGAGATGTGATATCCAACTCCTTCCCATTCCAATCCTGATACCCTTCTGATAGCATGAGATCTGATATCTCAATGCCTCTAATACCAAACCTGAGATCCTACCTCTAACATGAAATGTGATATCCAACTCCTTCCTTTTCCAAACCTGAGACCCTTCCTACAGCATGAGATGTGATATCCAAGTCCTTCCCATTCCAATCCTGAGACCCTTCCTATAACATGAGATGTGATATCCAACTCCTTCTATTCCAACCTGAGACCCTTCCTATAGCATGAGATGGGATATCCAACTCCTTCCAAATCCAATCCTGATACCCTTCCGATAGCATGAGATGTGATATACCAATGCTTCTACAAAACCTGAGACCCATACCATGGCATGAGATGTGATATCAAACTCCCGTCCTATACCATGAGACTTGATATCTCAATGCTTCTAATACCAAACCTGAGACCGGTCCAATAACATGAGATGTGATATCCAAATCCTTCCCCTTCCAAACCTTAGACCCTTCCTTTATCATGAGATGTGATATCCAAGTCCTTCCCATTCCATTCCTGAGACCCTTCCTATAGCATGAAATGTGATATCTCAATGCTTCTAATACCAAACCTGAGACCCTTCCTATAACATGAGATGTGATATCCAAGTCCTTCCCATTCCAATCCTGAGACCCTTCCTATAGCATGAGATTTGATATCTCAATGCTTCTAATACCAAACCTGAGACCCTTCCTATAACATGAATTATGATATCCAAATCCTTCCCATTCCAATCCTGAGACCCTTCCGATAGCAGAGATGTGATATCTCAATGCTTCTAATACAAAACCTGAGATCCTTCCTATAATATGAGATGTGATTTCCAAATCCTTCCCCTTCCAAACCTGAGACCCTCCCTTTAGCATGAAATGTGATATCCAACTCCTTCCCATTCCAATCCTGAGACCCTTCTGATAGCATGAGATGTGATATCTCATTGCCTCTAATACCAAACCTGAGATCCTACCTCTAACATGAAATGTGATATCCATCTCCTTCCCTTTCCAAACCTGAGACCCTGCCTATAGCATGAGATGTGATATCCAAGTCCTTCCCATTCCAATCCTGAGACCCTTCCTATAGCATGTGATGTGATATCCAAGTCCTTCCCATTCCAATCCTGAGACCCTTCCTATAGCATGAGATGTCATATACAACTCCTTCCCATTCCAACCCTGAGACCCTTCCTATAGCATGTGATGTGATATCTCAATGCTTATACCAAACCTGAGACCCTTCCTATGGCATGAGATGTCATATACAACTCCTTCCCATTCCAACCCTGAGACCCTTCCTATAGCATGAGATGTGATATCTCAATGCTTATACCAAACCTGAGACCCTTCCTATAGCTTGAGATGTGATATCCAACTTCTTCCCATTCCAATCCTGAGACCCTTCCTATAGCATGAGATGTGATATCCCAATGCTTCTACCAAACCTGAGACCCATACTATGGCATGAGATGTGATATCAAACTCCTTCCCATTCCAATCCTGAGACGCTTCCTATAGCTTGAGATGTGATATCCAACTCCTTCCCATTCCAATTCTGAGACCCTTCTTATACCATGAGACTTGATATCTCAATGCTTCTAATACCAAACCTGAGACCCTTCCGATATCATGAGATGTGATATCTCAATGCTTATACCAAATCTGAGACCCTTCCTATGGCCTGAGATGTCATATACAACTCCTTCCCATTCCAATCCTGAGACCCTTCCTATAGCATGAGATGTGATATCTCAATGCTTATACCAAATCTGAGACCCTTCCTATAGCATGAGATGGGATATCCAACTCCTTCCCATTCCAATCCTGAGACCCTTCCTATAGCATGAGAAGTGATATCTCCATGCTTATACCAAACCTGAGACCCTTCCTATAGCATAAGATGTGATATCCAAATCCTTCCCTTTCCAATCCTGAGACCCTTCCTATAGCATGAGATGTGATATCTCAATGCTTATACCAAACCTGAGACCCTTCCTATAGCATGAGATGTGATATCCAACTCCTTCCCATTCCAATCCTGAGACCCTTCCTATAGCATGAGATGTGATGTCTCAATGCTTCTAATACCAAACCTGAGATCCTTCCTATAACATGAGATGTGATATCCAACTCCTTCCCATTCCAATCCTGAGACCCTTATGATAGCATGAGATGTGATATCTCAATGCCTCTTATACCAAACCTGAGATCCTTCCGATAGCATGAGATGTGATATCTCAATGCTTCTAATACCAAACCTGAGATCCTTCCTATAATATGAGATGTGATTTCCAAATCCTTCCCCTTCCAAACCTGAGACCCTCCCTTTAGCATGAAATGTGATATCCAACTCCTTCCCATTCCAATCCTGAGACCCTTCTGATAGCATGAGATGTGATATCTCAATGCCTCTAATACCAAACCTGAGATCCTACCTCTAACATGAAATGTGATATCCATCTCCTTCCCTTTCCAACCCTGAGACCCTGCCTATAGCATGAGATGTGATATCCAAGTCCTTCCCATTCCAATCGTGAGACCCTTCCTATAGCATGTGATGTGATATCTCAATGCTTATACCAAACCTGAGACCCTTCCTATGGCATGAGATGTCATATACAACTCCTTCCCATTCCAACCCTGAGACCCTTCCTATAGCATGAGATGTGATATCTCAATGCTTATACCAAACCTGAGACCCTTCCTATAGCATGAGATGTGATATCCAACTTCTTCCCATTCCAATCCTGAGACCCTTCCTATAGCATGAGATGTGATATCTCAATGCTTCTAATACCAAACCTGAGACCCTTCCTATAACATGAGATGGGATATCCAACTCCTTCCCATTCCTATCCTGAGACCCTTCCGATAGCAGAGATGTGATATCTCAATGCTTATACCAAACCTGAGACCCTTCCTATAGCATGAGATGTGATATCCAACTTCTTCCCATTCCAATCCTGAGACCCTTCCTATAGCATGAGATGTGATATCTCAGTGCTTATACCAAACCTGAGACCCTTCCTATAGCATAAGATGTGAGATCCAAATCCTTCCCATTCCAATCCTGAGACCCTTCCTATAGCATGAGATGTGATATCTCAATGCTTATACCAAACCTGAGACCCTTCCTATAGCATGAGATGTGATATCCAACTCCTTCCCATTCCAATCCTGAGACCCTTCCTATAGCATGAGATGTGATGTCTCAATGCTTCTAATACCAAACCTGAGATCCTTCCTATAACATGAGATGTGATATCCAACTCCTTCCCATTCCAATCCTGAGACCCTTCTGATAGCATGAGATGTGATATCTCATTGCCTCTAATACCAACCCTGAGGTCCTTCCTATAACATGAGATGTGATATCCAAATCCTTCCCATTCCAAACCTGAGACCCTGCCTATAGCATGAGATGTGATATCCAAGTCCTTCCCATTCCAATCCTGAGACCCTTCCTATAGCATGTGATGTGATATCCAAGTCCTTCCCATTCCAATCCTGAGACCCTTCCTATAGCATGTGATGTGATATCTCAATGCTTATACCAAACCTGAGACCCTTCCTATGGCATGAGATGTCATATACAACTCCTTCCCATTCCAACCCTGAGACCCTTCCTATAGCATGAGATGTGATATCTCAATGCTTATACCAAACCTGAGACCCTTCCTATAGCTTGAGATGTGATATCCAACTTCTTCCCATTCCAATCCTGAGACCCTTCCTATAGCATGAGATGTGATATCCCAATGCTTCTACCAAACCTGAGACCCATACTATGGCATGAGATGTGATATCAAACTCCTTCCCATTCCAATCCTGAGACGCTTCCTATAGCTTGAGATGTGATATCCAACTCCTTCCCATTCCAATTCTGAGACCCTTCTTATACCATGAGACTTGATATCTCAATGCTTCTAATACCAAACCTGAGACCCGTCCTATAACATGAGATGTGATATCCAAATCCTTCCCCTTCCAAACCTTAGACCCTTCCTTTATAATGAGATGTGATATCCAACTCCTTCCCATTCCAATCCTGAGACCCTTCCTATAGCATGAGATGTGATATCTCAATGCTTCTAATACCAAACCTGAGACCCTTCCTATAACATGAGATGGGATATCCAACTCCTTCCCATTCCAATCCTGAGACCCTTCCGATAGCAGAGATGTGATATCTCAATGCTTATACCAAACCTGAGACCCTTCCTAAGGCTTGAGATGTCATATACAACTCCTTCCCATTCCAATCCTGAGACCCTTCCTATAGCATGAGATGTGATATCTCAATGCTTATACCAAATCTGAGACCCTTCCTATAGCATGAGATGTGATATCCAAATCCTTCCCATTCCAATCCTGAGACCCTTCCTATAGCATGAGATGTGATATCTCAATGCTTATACCAAACCTGAGAGCCTACCTATAGCATGAGATGTGATATCCAAGTCCATCCCATTCCAATCCTTAGACCCTTCCTACAGCATGCGATGTGATATCTCAATGATTCTAATACCAAACCAGAGACCCTTCCTTTAACATGAGATGGGATATCCAACTCCTTCCCATTCCAATCCTGAGCCACTCCTGATAGCAGAGATGTGATATCTCAATGCTTATACCAAACCTGAGACCCTTCCTATAACATGAGATGTGATATCCAACTCCTTCCCGTTCCAAACCTGAGACACTTCCTATAGCATATGTGATATCCAACTCCTTCCCATTCCAAACATGAGACCCTTACTATAGCAAGAATGTAATATCCAACTCCTACCCATTCCAATCCTGAGACCATTCCTATAGCATGAGATGTGATATATCAATGCTTCTAATACCAAACCTGAGATCCTTCCTATGACATGAGATGTGATATCCAAATCCTTCCCATTCCAATCCTGAGACCCTTCCTATAGCAAGAGATGTGATATCCAAATCCTTCCCATTCCAATCCTGAGACCCTTCCTATAACATGAGATGTGATATTCAACTCCTTCCCATTCCAACCTGAGACACTTCCTATAGCATGAGATGTGATATCCAACTCCTTGCCATTCAAATCCTGAGACCCTTCCTATAGCATGAGATGTGATATCTCAATGCTTCTACCAAACCTGAGACCCTTCCTTTAGCATGAGATGTGATATCCAAATCCTTCACATTCCAATCCTGAGACCCTTCCTATAGCATGAGATGTGATATCTCAATGCTTCTAATACCAAACCTGAGATCCTTCCTATAACATGAGATGTGATATCCAAGTCCTTCCCATTCCAATCCTGAGACCCTTCCTATAACATGAGATGTGATATCCAACTCCTTCTATTCCAACCTGAGACCCTTCCTATAGCATGAGATGGGATATCCAACTCCTTCCAAATCCAATCCTGATACCCTTCCGATAGCATGAGATGTGATATACCAATGCTTCTACAAAACCTGAGACCCATACCATGGCATGAGATGTGATATCAAACTCCCGTCCTATACCATGAGACTTGATATCTCAATGCTTCTAATACCAAACCTGAGACCGGTCCAATAACATGAGATGTGATATCCAAATCCTTCCCCTTCCAAACCTTAGACCCTTCCTTTATCATGAGATGTGATATCCAAGTCCTTCCCATTCCATTCCTGAGACCCTTCCTATAGCATGAAATGTGATATCTCAATGCTTCTAATACCAAACCTGAGACCCTTCCTATAACATGAGATGTGATATCCAAGTCCTTCCCATTCCAATCCTGAGACCCTTCCTATAGCATGAGATTTGATATCTCAATGCTTCTAATACCAAACCTGAGACCCTTCCTATAACATGAATTATGATATCCAAATCCTTCCCATTCCAATCCTGAGACCCTTCCGATAGCAGAGATGTGATATTTCAATGCTTATACCAAACCTGAGACCCTTCCCATAGCATGAGATGTGATATCCAACTCCTTCCCATTCCAATCCTGAGACCCTTCCTATAGCATGAGATGTGATATCTCAATGCTTCTAATACCAAACCTGAGATCCTTCCTATAACATGAGATGTGATATCCAACTCCTTCCCATTCCAATCCCGAGACCCTTCCTATAGCATGAGATGTGATATCTCAATGCTTCTAATACCAAACCTAAGGTCCTTCCTATAACATGAGATGTGATATCCAAATCCTTCCCATTCCAAACCTGAGACCCTCCCTTTAGCATGAGATGTGATATCCAACTCCTTCCCATTCCAATCCTGATACCCTTCTGATAGCATGAGATGTGATATCTCAATGCCTCTAATACCAAACCTGAGATCCTACCTCTAACATGAAATGTGATATCCAACTCCTTCCTTTTCCAAACCTGAGACCCTTCCTACAGCATGAGATGTGATATCCAAGTCCTTCCCATTCCAATCCTGAGACCCTTCCTATAACATGAGATGTGATATCCAACTCCTTCTATTCCAACCTGAGACCCTTCCTATAGCATGAGATGGGATATCCAACTCCTTCCAAATCCAATCCTAATACCCTTCCGATAGCATGAGATGTGATATCCAAATGCTTCTACAAAACCTGAGACCCATACCATGGCATGAGATGTGATATCAAACTCCCGTCCTATACCATGAGACTTGATATCTCAATGCTTCTAATACCAAACCTGAGACCGGTCCAATAACATGAGATGTGATATCCAAATCCTTCCCCTTCCAAACCTTAGACCCTTCCTTTATCATGAGATGTGATATCCAAGTCCTTCCCATTCCATTCCTGAGACCCTTCCTATAGCATGAGATGTGATATCTAAATGCTTCTAATACCAAACCTGAGACCCTTCCTATAACATGAGATGTGATATCCAAGTCCTTCCCATTCCAATCCTGAGACCCTTCCTATAGCATGAGATGTGATATCTCAATGCTTCTAATACCAAACCTGAGACCCTTCCTATAACATGAATTGTGATATCCAAATCCTTCCCATTCCAATCCTGAGACCCTTCCGATAGCAGAGATGTGATATCTCAATGCTTATACCAAACCTAAGACCCTTCCGATAGCATGAGATGTGATATCTCAATGCTTCTAATCCCAAACCTGAGATCCTTCCAATAACATGAGATATGATGTCCAAATCCCTCCCCTTCCAAACCTTAGACCATCCCTTTAGCATGAGATTTGATATCCAACTCCTTCCCATTCCAATCCTGAGACCCTTCTGATGGCATGAGATGAGATATCTCAATGCCTCTAAAACCAAACCTGAGATCCTACCTCTAACATGAAATGTGATATCCAACTCCTTCCCCTTCCAACCCTGAGAGCCTTCCTATAGAATGAGATGTGATGTCCAAGTCCTTCCCATTCCAAACCTGAGACCCTTCCTATAACATGAGATGTGATATCCAACTCCTTCCCATTCCAATCATGAGACCCTTCCTATAGCTTGAGATGTGATATCCAACTCCTTCTCATTCCAATTCTGAGACCCGTCCTATACCATGAGACTTGATATCTCAATGCTTCAAATACCAAACCTGAGACCGGTCCTATAACATGAGATGTGATACCCAAATCCGTCCCCTTCCAAACCTTAGACCCTTCCTATAGCATGAGATGTGATATCTCAATGCTTCTAAAACCAAACATGAGAACCATCCTATAACATGAGATGTGAAATCCAAATCCTTCCCTTTCCAAACCTGAGACCCTTCCTATAGCTTGAGATGAAATATCAAACTCCTTCCCATTCCAATCCTGAGATAGCTTGAGATGTGATATCCAACTCCATCCCATTCCAATCCTGAGACCCTTCCGATAGCATGAGATGTGATAGCTCAATGCTTCTAATATCAAAACTGAGACCCTCCCTATAGTATGAGATGTGAATTCTAAGTCCTTCCCATTCCTATCCTGAGACCCTTCCGATAGCAGAGATATGATATCTCAATGCTTATACCGAACCTGATGACCCTTCCTTTAGCATGAGATGTGATATTCAACTCCTTCCCATTCCAAACCTGAGACCCTTCCTATAACATGAGACGTGATATCCAACTCCTTCCCATTCCAAACCTGAGACCTTTACTTTAGCATATGTGATATCCAACTCCTTCCAATTCCAATACTGAGACCCTTCCAATAGCATATGTGATATCTCAATGCTTCTAATATCAAAACTGAGACCCTCCCTCTAAAATGAGATGTGATATCCAACTCCTTCCCATTCCAATACTGAGACCCTTCCAATAGCATATGTGATATCTCAATGTTTCTAATATCAAAACTGAGACCCTCCCTATAACATGAGATGTGATATCCAACTCCTTCCCATTCCAATCGAGACCCTTCCTATAACATGAGATGTGATATCTCTATGCTTCTAATACCAAACCTGAGGCCCTTCCCGTAGTATATGTGAAATCCAACTCCTTCCCATTCCAAACTTGTGACCCTTCCTGTAGCATGAAATGTGATTTTTCACCCCTTCCAATACCATACCCTAGCCTAGACCATTCCCACAGCCTGAGATTTGAAATCTCATTTCTTCCAATACCAAACCCGAGACCCTTCCGATAGGATGTGATTTGATATCTCAGTGCTTCTAATACCAAACCTGAGATCCTCCCTATAACAAGAGATATCATATCCAACTCCTTCCCATTCCAATCCTGAGACTCTTCCTATAGCATGACATGTGATATCGAACTTCCCATTAAAATCCTGAGACTCAGACCTCCCGTCTAACCTCACCACTCCTAGCTCCCGGATTGATAATGCACTCCTGCTGTGTCTTCTCTCCCTTCTTCTGCTTCCTTTCCTCTCTCCTTCCTCATGTGCCCTAGGTCAGGCTCCTTCTACACCTCCGCAAGGATTACTGATTTGTACCCCTCCCCACTCTCAACTCTCACTCAGTTAACACTCATCTGACATCTGCCATTTCCTGGAAGAACCCGACCTTGATGTCCTTGGTATAACCGAGACATGGATGACGGCCAGCGCTGTCTCGAGCTCTGACACTTTCCTCCCTGATGACAAGTTCCTCTCCATGCCCAGATCCAAACATTCATGATGGGGATTATCCTTGATTCCTGTAGTAAATTGCTTTCCTTTGCAGGCCGACTCCTCTCACGAATGCCTTGTCTGCATGCATTCTCTCTTTCCTGGCCATTCTCTCACCGTGGCTATTTGCCTACCCCCTTCCTCTCTCAGTGGATGGACTTCTCCATCCTAGCCTCCTACCACTCAACTCCGTCTACTTGGAGAATTCAAAATGAACCTGTATGCTTCCTGACCTGGACTTTTACGAGATCTGCAACTCTTCATGTCTCTGGCCCTACACACTGCAGGGAATACTCAGGATTTTCTGATCTCAGACATCCCCCTATGTAACCCTCTCAAAAATCCTCTCCCGTGGTGATCAAGTTCTCATCTCCAAAGAAGGCTAACTACCAGCTGTTCCTCCTCAGTGGAGTTCTCCCTTTCTGTCCCTGCTCTCTGCACCGTTTCGCGTTGCAAACACTCGCTTCCCTGCTCTCTGGTTTAGACGCTTTTCCTTCTTCCTTTCTGTGCCTGTTCTCTGCATCGTTTCGCGTTGCAGAAAACAACTCGCTTCCCAGCTCTCTGGTTTAGACGTGTGTTCCCTGCCTTCTCTCCTCTTCCCGCTGCCTTCAAATCAACAAATGAGCTTCAAAAGATACACGGTGCTCAGAATGCTTTATAACACCCATTATTCAAGATATAGCTGTAACCCGCTAGACGTATTGAAAAGTGCTAAAAACTAGCAAAATAGCTAGAAAATGTTCTTTCCTCGCGTTTTGGTAAATACGAATTCTGGTGGATTCCCATTTTGTACTCCGTGCATTTGTTCAGTCGAATCCTGATGTTTTTAACCACTCGTCACCCATACAAGGGGGAGATCAAAATCTACTGTTCACAGGCTGAATGTATACTGCTGAAATCGTCAATGCATTATCGGGTAAACCGACTGTTCTGGAAAGTGTATTTGCCATCTGTTATTCCAGTCAGCATGTTTTCATCGTCCCTTCTTGTTTCAAGGCTGCACTCCCGTGGTGATCACATTCTCCTCTCCAGAGCAGGCTAACTACCAGCTGCTCCTCCTCAGAGGCGTTCCACCTTTCTGTCCCTGCTCCCTGCACCGTTTCGCGTTGCATGTACTCGCTTCCCAGCTCTCTGGTTTAGATGTGTGTTCCCTGCCTTCTCTCCTCTTCCTACAGCCTTCCAATGAGCTGCACAAGATAGTGTTCAGAATGCTTTATAACCCCATTATTCAACATATAGCTGTAACCCGCTAGACGTATTGAAACGTGCTAAAAACTAGCAAAAATAGCTAGAAAATGTACTTCCCTCGCGTTTTTGTAAATGCGAATTCTGGTGGGTTCCCATGTTGTATGTACTGTGTCCGTGCGTTTGTGTCGAATCCTGAAGTTTTTAACCACTGTTATCCCATACTAGGGAGGGGGGGTCAACATCTACTGCTGTTCACAGGCTGAATGTATACGGCTGAAATCTTCAAGGCATTATCAGCTTTCCTGACTGTTTTGGAACGTGTATTTGCCATCTGTTAATGCAGTCGCCCTTTGTTCATCGTTCCTTCTAGTTTACAGGCTGCACTCCCCTAGTGATCACATTCTTCTCTCCTATGCAGGCTAACTACCAGCTGCTCCTCCTCATAGGCGTTCATCCTTTCTGTCCCTGCTCCCTGCACCGTTTCGCGTTGCATGTACTCGCTTCCCAGCTCTCTGGTTGAGATGCGTGTTCCCTGCCTTCTCTCCTCTTGCTACAGCCTTCCAATTTGCTCCACAAGATACAGTGTTCAGAATGCTTTATAACACCCATTATTCAACATATAGCTGTAACCAGCTAGACGTATTGAAACGTGCTAAAAACTAGCAAAAACAGCTAGAAAATGTACTTCCCTCGCGTTTTGGTAAATGCAGGGTACACGCGTCTAAACCAGAGAGCAGGCAAGCGAGCATTTCAGCAGTATAAATTCAGCCTGTGAACAACACATTTTGACCCTCCCTTGTATGGGAGAAGAGTGGTTCAAAAGACCAGGATTCGACTGAACAAACGCACGAACAGAGTACAAAATGGGAATCCACCAG
Organism: Ambystoma mexicanum; assembly: GCF_040938575.1. NCBI lineage: Eukaryota > Metazoa > Chordata > Amphibia > Caudata > Ambystomatidae > Ambystoma > Ambystoma mexicanum. Next base: position 16,549,412 of record NW_027182455.1, on the reverse strand, counting down.
AATTCGCATTTACCAAAACGCGAGGAAAGTACATTTTCTAGCTGTTTCTGCTCGTTTTTAGCACGTTTCAATACGTCTAGCGGGTTACAGCTATATGTTGAATAATGGGTGTTATAAAGCATTCTGAACACTGTATCTTGTGGAGCTCATTGGAAGGCTGTAGGAAGAGGAGAGAAGGCAGGGAACACGCATCTAAACCAGAGAGCTGGGAAGCGAGTACATGCAACGCGAAACGGTGCAGGGAGCAGGGACAGAAAGGATGAACGCCTATGAGGAGGAGCAGCTGGTAGTCAGCCTGCTCTGGAGAGGAGAATGTGATCACCAGGGGAGTGCAGCCTGTAAAGTAGAAGGGACGATGAACACAGGGCGACTGCATTAACAGATGGCAAATACACGTTCCAAAACAGTCAGGAAAGCTGATAATGCCTTGAAGATTTCAACCGTATACCTTCAGCCTGTGAACAGCAGTAGACGTTGACCCCCCCCCTTGTATGGGAGAACAGTGGTTAAAAACTTCAGGATTCGACAACAAACGCACGGACAGTACATACATGGGAAGCCATCAGAATTAGCATTTACAAAAACGCGAGGAAAGTACATTTTCTAGCTGTTTTTGCTAGTTTACAGCACGTTTCAATACGTCTAGCGGGTTACGGCTATATGTTGAATAATGGGTGTTATAGAGCATTCTGAGCACTGTGTATCTTTTGGAGCTCATTTTTTGATTTGAAGGCAGCGGGAAGAGGAGAGAAGGCAGGGAACACGCGTCTAAACCAGAGAGCTGGGAAGCGAGTACTTGCAACGCGAAAAGGGCAGAAAGGAAGAAGGCCTCTGAGAAGGAAAAGCGTCTAAACCAGAGAGCAGGGAAGCGAGTGTTTGCAACGCGCAGGGAGCAGGGACAGAAAGGGAGAACTCCTCTGAGGAGGAACAGCTGGCAGTTAGCCTTCTTTGGAGATGAGAACTTGATCACCACGGGAGAGGATTGTTGAGAGGGTTACAGAGGGGGAGGTCTGAGATCAGAAAATCCTGAGTATTCCCTGCAGTGTGTAGGGCCAGCGACATGAAGAGTTGCAGATCTCGTAAAAGTCCAGGTCAGGAAGCATACAGGTTCATGTTGAATTCTCCAAGTAGGCGGAGTTGAGTGGTAGGAGGCTAGGATGGAGAAGTCCATCCACTGAGAGAGGAAGGGGGTAGGCAAATAGCCACGGTGAGAGAATGGCCAGGAGAGAATGCATGCAGACAAGGCATTCGTGAGAGGAGTCGGCCTGCAAAGGAAAGCAATTTACTACAGGAATCAAGGATAAGCATTGAGATATCACATCTCATGCTATAGGAAGGGTCTCAGGATTGGAATGGGAAGGACTTAGATATCACATATGCTATAGGGAGGGTCTCAGTTTTGATATTAGAAGCATTGAGATATCACATCTCATGCTATCGGAAGTGTCTCAGGATTGGAATGGGAAGGAGCTGGATATCACATCTCATGCTAAAGGAAGGGTCTCAGGTTTGGAACGGGAAGGAGTTGGATATCACATCTCATGCTATAGGAAGGGTCTCAGGATTGGAATGGGAAGGACTTAGATATCACATATGCTATAGGGAGGGTCTCAGTTTTGATATTAGAAGTATTGAGATATCACATCTCATGCTATCGGAAGTGTCTCAGGATTGGAATGGGAAGGAGCTGGATATCACATCTCATGCTAAAGGAAGGGTCTCAGGTTTGGAACGGGAAGGAGTTGGATATCACATCTCATGTTATAGGAAGGGTCTCAGGTTTCGTATAAACATTGAGATATCACATCTCTGCTATCGGAAGTGTCTCAGGATTGGAATGGGAAGGAGTTGGATATCCCATCTCATGTTATAGGACGGGTCTCAGGTTTTTTATTAAAATCATTGAGATATTATATTGCATGCTGTAGGAAGGGTCTAAGGATTGGAATGGGAAGGACTTGGATATCACATCTCATGCTATAGATAGGCTCTCAGGTTTGGAAAGTGAAGGAGTTGGATATCACATTTCATGTTAGAGGAAGGATCTCAGGTTTGGTATTAGAGGCATTCAGATATCACATCTCAGGCTATAGGAAGGGTCTCAGGATTGGAATGGGAAGGAGTTGGATATCACATCTCATGCTATAGGAAGGGTCTTGAGATATCACATCTCATGCTATAGGAAGTGTCTCAGGATTGGAATGGGAAGGAGTTGTATATGACATCTCATGCCGTAGGGAGGGTCTCAGGTTTGGTATAAACATTGAGATATCACATCTCTGCTATCGATAGGGTCTCAGGATTGGAATGGAAAGGAGTTGGATATCCCATCACATGTTATAGGAAGAGTCTCAGGTTTGGTATTAGAAGCATTGAGATATCACATCTCATGCTATAGGAAGTGTCTCAGGATTGGAATGGGAAGGACTTGGGTATCACATCTCATGCTATAGGGAGGGTCTCAAGTTTGATATTAGAAGCATTGAGATATCACATCTCATGCTATAGGAAGGGTCTCAGGATTGGAATGGGAAGGAGTTGGATATCACATCTCATGCTATAGGAAGGGTCTCAGGTTTGGTATAAGCAGTGAGATATCACATCTCATGCTATAGGAAGTGTCTCAGGATTGGAATGGGAAGGAGTTGGATATCACATCTCATGTTATAGGAAGGATCTCAGGTTTGGTATAAGCATTGTGATATCACATGTCTGCTATCGGAAGGGTCTAAGGTTTGGAAGGGGAAGGATTTGGATATCACATCTCATGTTATAGGACGGGTCTCAGGTTTGGTATTAGAAGCATTGAGATATCAAGTCTCATGGTATAGGAAGGGTCTCAGAATTGGAATGGGAAGGAGTTGGATATCACATCTCAAGCTATAGGAAGGGTCTCAGGATTAGAATGGGAAGGAGTTTGATATCACATCTCATGCCATAGTATGGGTCTCAGGTTTGGTAGAAGCATTGGGATATCAGATCTCATGCTATCGGAAGGGTATCGGGATTGGATTTGGAAGGAGTTGGATATCCCATCTCATGCTATAGGAAGGGTCTCAGGTTGGAATGGGAAGGAGTTGGATATCACATCTCATGTTATAGGAAGGGTCTCAGGATTGGAATGGGAAGGACTTGGATATCACATCTCATGCTATAGGAAGGCTCTCAGGTTTGCAAGGGGAAAGAGTTGGATATCACATTTCATGTTAGAGGTAGGATCTCAGGTTTGGTATTAGAAGTATTGAGATATCACATCTCATGCTATCAGAAGGATCTCAGGTTTGGTATAAAAGCATTGAGATATCATATCTTATGCTATCAGAAGAGTCTCAGGATTGGAATGGGAAGGAGTTGGATATCACATCTCATGCTAAAGGGAGGGTCTCAGGTTTGGAAGATAAGGATTTGGATATCACATCTCATGTTATAGGAAGGATCTCAGGTTTGGTATTAGAAGTATTGAGATATCACATCTCATGCTATCGGAAGGATCTCAGGTTTGGTATAGAAGCATTGAGATATCATATCTTATGCTATCAGAAGGGTCTCAGGATTGGAATGGGAAGGATTTGGATATCACATCTCATGCTAAAGGGAGGGTCTCAGGTTTGGAAGGGGAAGGATTTGGATATCACATCTCATGTTATAGGATGGATCTCAGGTTTGGTATTAGAAGTATTGAGATATCACATCTCATGTTATCGGAAGGATCTCAGGTTTGGTATTAGAAGTATTGAGATATCACCTCTCATGCTATAGGAAGGGTCTCAGGATTGGAATGGGAAGGAGTTGGATATCACATCTCATGCTAAAGGAAGGGTCTCAGGTTTGGTAGAAGCATTGAGATATCACATCTCATGCTATAGGAAGGGTCTCAGGATTGGAATGGGAAGGACTTAGATATCACATATCATGCTATAGGGAGGGTCTCAGTTTTGATATTAGAAGCATTGAGATATCACATCTCATGCTATCGGAAGTGTCTCAGGATTGGAATGGGAAGGAGCTGGATATCACATCTCATGCTAAAGGAAGGGTCTCAGGTTTGGAACGGGAAGGAGTTGGATATCACATCTCATGTTATAGGAAGGGTCTCAGGTTTGGTATAAACATTGAGATATCACATCTCTGCTATCGGAAGTGTCTCAGGATTGGAATGGGAAGGAGTTGGATATCCCATCTCATGTTATAGGACGGGTCTCAGGTTTTTTATTAGAATCATTGAGATATCATATTGCATGCTGTAGGAAGGGTCTAAGGATTGGAATGGGAAGGACTTGGATATCACATCTCATGCTATAGATAGGCTCTCAGGTTTGGAAAGTGAAGGAGTTGGATATCATATTTCATGTTAGAGGAAGGATCTCAGGTTTGGTATTAGAGGCATTCAGATATCACATCTCAGGCTATAGGAAGGGTCTCAGGATTGGAATGGGAAGGAGTTGGATATCACATCTCATGCTATAGGAAGGGTCTCAGGTTTGGTATAAGCATTGAGATCACATCTCATGCTATAGGAAGGGTCCAGGATTGGAATGGAAGGAGTTGGATATCACATCTCATGTTATAGGAAGGATCTCAGGTTTGGTATTAGAAGCATTGAGACATCACATCTCATGCTATAGGAAGGGTCTCAGGATTGGAATGGGAAGGAGTTGGATATCACATCTCATGCTATAGGAAGGGTCTCAGGATTGGAATGGGAAGGAGTTGAATATGACATCTCATGCCGTAGGAAGGGTCTCAGGTTTGGTATAAACATTGAGATATCACATCTCTGCTATCAAAAGGGTCTCAGGATTGGAATGTGAAGGAGTTGGATATCCCATCTCATGTTATAGGAAGAGTCTCAGGTTTGGTATTAGAAGCATTGAGATATCACATCTCATGCTATAGGAAGTGTCTCAGGATTGGAATGGGAAGGACTTGGATATCACATCTCATGCTATAGGTAGGGTCTCAAGTTTGATATTAGAAGCATTGAGATATCACATCTCATGCTATAGGAAGGGTCTGAGGATTGGAATGGGAAGGAGTTGGATATCACATCTCATGCTATGGGAAGGGTCTCAGGTTTGGTATAAGCAGTGAGATATCACATCTCATGCTATAGGAAGTGTCTCAGGATTGGAATGGGAAGGAGTTGGATATCACATCTCATGTTATAGGAAGGATCTCAGGTTTGGTATAAGCATTGAGATATCACATCTCTGCTATCGGAAGGGTCTCAGGATTGGAATGGGAAGGAGTTGGATATTCCCATCTCATGTTATAAGAAGGGTCTCAGGTTTGGTATTAGAAGCATTGAGATATCACAACTCATGCTATAGGAAGGGTCTCAGGATTGGAATGGGAAGGACTTGGATATCACATCTCATGCTATAGGGAGGGTCTCAAGTTTGATATTAGAAGCTTTGAGATATCACATCTCATGATATCGGAAGGGTCTCAGGATTGGAATGGGAAGGTGTTGGATATCACATCTCATGATAAAGGAAGGGTCTAAGGTTTGGAAGGGGAAGGATTTGGATATCACATCTCATGTTATATTACGGGTCTCAGGTTTGGTATTAGAAGCATTGAGATATCAAGTCTCATAGTATAGGAAGGGTCTCAGAATTGGAATGGGAAGGAGTTGGATATCACATCTCAAGCTATAGGAAGGGTCTCAGTATTGGAATGGGAAGGAGTTGGATATCACATCTCATGCTAAAGGGAGGGTCTCAGGTTTGGAAGGGGAAGGATTTGGATATCACATCTCATGTTATAGGATGTGTTAGGAAAGATTTCGTTATTGTAGGGAACTTTCCTTCCATGTGGCAACCCCTAAACTTTTTGCTATTGTTTTCAACCTGTTTTCTTGACTTTGCCAGAGAAGTGCAGCCTTCTGCTGTACTCCTCTGGGCTTTCGCTCCTTTCTTACGGGGAAACTGACATGCCCTTAAGACAGTCAGTACCGGGGAACGCTGTTTCCCGTAGTTTCTTTTATCGTGTCGCCATTTTAGTGCAACACGACACAAGAGGGCACTGTAAGCTAAGTTACAGCTCTCTTGGGTCTCTAGCCTTCTACAGACCCTAGACACTCTTATAGGATGGTTTTTGGATCGGTGCAAGTCATTCAGGGACTGGGCTGGTGGCAGCGATCATTTGGTTTATTTTGAGCTCCTTTTGCCGTTCTGAGCACCTTTTTGCCGCGAACACAAAAGGGTGGCCCGGCTACCCAAAATGGCCGGACCACGAGGCTCCTTTGTCTCGTCCACTGTCCGTCTTGCTCCCTTTACCTTCCCCCGGGTCAGGCGACCCGGGGCCTTCCTTATTTGGGCATGTAGTTTCCCGCGAAACACGGTTGCGTTCGCGGGCTTCTACAGGTCGTTTGAGTGCCCCCAGGATGTGGGCTGGGCTGTCTGGTCCCAATACACATCCTGGGTGCCAGAGAGTCTAGGGTGGTGTGAATGCCTGGGACCACCGTGGTCCGTGATTGGTCCACGTATGGTATGTGTGTTGATGAGCGGATCTCCCATTGGCTCCCCTCCGTTTTGGCGCGAAGGGAACCGTGGATAAGAGGGAGCTGGAAACACCACTACCATGTCGATCTCCTGAGTTCTTACGAACCCAGGGATACAGGAGCCAAGTATCCTGCGAACACGAGGCTGGACCGAGGAATCGCTGGTGACCCCCTGAAGAACTTCTGCTCCTCATTGCTGTCGTCCGGTGAAGCCCTTTCCACCTAAGATCGAACAAGAAGGCCTGTACTGGCGCTTCGACCTATTGGAATAGCAGGACCAGCTATTCCCGGCACCTTCATCAACTCCTGCTGTAAGCCTTCGGAAGTGTCTCTGGGCCATCCAGTTGACTGACCAGCTTACTAAGGAGGCCTGCTCTGTAATCGCCGACAGGTTGGGTGGTATTCTGAGTCCGGGGCATGCTCACACGCTTCGTTTGCTTAGCAGTCCTAAGCTAGAGGTGAGCAGTGCTCGTTTGGCTTGAATACACCCGGCCGTTCCGTTGCCCTGCTGTGGCGACAAAACTGTGCTTGTTTCTTCGATCGGGACGTCTTTTTACTCTGCACGACGACGAGACGTTCCCTGCTCTTCAGAACCTGCCAGAAGCTGTATCTATCGAGGAGGAGCTCGGGCCTGCTTGCTTCGGGGACCGGTGAGTAGATTAGCTAGGATCTGGTCGCCCTCCTGCAGTGCCTCTTGCTTTTCCCCGCTGTAAATACAGCACCCCTTGTCCGTACTCGCGCCCTGCTTCTGCCTCACAGTGGAGGCTGCGCTAGAGTCGCGGACCGTGTTCTCCTTCATTAGAGCTCCCTACAGAGCTGTTCAACGTCCTCCGAAGAGCTTCACCTTCTGCCCATTGGCACCGGCGTGTGCAGGTACTTTTGAGCGCTAGGCTCCACTCTTCGTAGGGATTGGACTACCATCCAGTTAGGGGCCTCAGAAGGCGGACATATCACTCGCATTGGTTCGCACTGCCTGTTTTCCTTCCCCTGCAGGTGGATAACATATTTCGTGCTGCTAATGCTGTGAAACTGTGTATTCTGTATATATATTGGGTGGATAGTGTATGTGTTGGTTTAATATCGTTGTATATTGCTGCTTTTACTGTGGTTATTAGTTTCAAGGCCTTATAATAAATGTGTATCTATTTTTGATATAAACAACTGTTTGGAGTAGTTTGTAAGCGCTCTTGCTTTGTGTGCTCATTGCGGGCTTTCAGTCACCCTCACCCCTCTTGAGACCTAGTCTTGACCGCCGCGATCGCTACCTTGATTGGTCTGGCTTGTCCAGAGGTTACCCTGTTCCAAGTAATTAGGTTGGCCTTCTGAACCTCTGCGCCACCAGGACAGAGTTCAGAAATCCGTCTTAACAAATTGGTGTACAGCGGTGGGATACGACTGAAGGTATCCAGTGTTGCGCACGAGCTAAGGCGTTTTCAGGTTATTCCAACCAGGACACGCAGTAAAGTATTGAATATAACGTTAAAAAGGCCATAGTCCTATCGACAGTATGGAAACGAATACTTTATTAACCTTAAATGCTTCGAAATCTGAAACATTGAAGAAGATGTGTGCGGAGAGAGGGGTTTCCTCTCAAGGCACTAAATTGGAAATGATCCAGAGAATCGTGGCGTGGCAAGAAGCGCAGCTTGACGCTATAACTTCCGAGGACAGTGCAGAAGGTGGTGGGGCTGCTCTCACTGGCAGAACCGACGGTTCTGCCGCTGCACTGATCCATCACGACCACGAGGACAGGGAGGATGTAATGTCTAACGTTTCCTCTGCCAGTGTTGATGGGGAGGCTATGCTTGAATTCAAGAAGCAAGAGCTGCGGTTTAGGCAGCAGGAGCTTGAATTCAGCATAGCCAAACTGAAAATCGACCAGGCAGAAAAACAAAAAGACAGGGATCACCAGTTGGAACTGGCCAAGCTTCAGTTCGCAAATGGGTCCAAGGGTCCTGGACATGGTTCTGGGGCTTCCTCTCATCCACGGTTTCCAAAAGATCTGCTCAGTGTGTATGAGGAACGAAATGACATTATGGACTGGTTAAATGCGTTTGAGTATGCATGCGAGGTTCAAGAGGTTGATAATGCGGATAAGATTGCATGGTTACTCAGCAGACTGCCCCATTCTGGTTGCAGTGCCATTATGGAAATGTCGAAGGCTGAGCGCGCTGATTTTGCAATGTTGAAGCAGACTCTCATTTTAAAGTTTGGGAAGACTCCGACCCAATATTTGAAAAGGTTTAGAGAGTATAAGAAAAAGGAAGGTGGTACTTGGGTGTCGTATGTAGCTGAGTCCCTGAAAAACTTGACTGGCTGGGTTGAAGGTTATAAGGTTTCTACCTTCGAAGGCATGATCAATCTGGTCATGCTGGAACACATTTTTGCTTCTTCTTCCCCGGAGCTTAAGCAGCATTTGGCCGATTCGAAGGAGATAGATCCTAAGAAGCTGGCCATTGCAGCAGATTTATGGGTGTCACATCGAGTGTTCCATAAGGACAAAACTCATCCTGGTAAGCAGGAGGAAGGGAAAAAGTCCAAAGATGTGGAGGGTGGGGAATCTGCTAAATCTTCTTCCCATAAGGGCCACAAAAAGAAAAATAAGGGTAAGCCATCCGAGAACTCACAGGGTAGTGGAGGTTCGCCTCCGAAACAGAACTCTGGTTATAATAAGCCTCCCTACGTAAACAGACCCAATGGGGCTTGTTTTTCTTGTGGAGCAACTGACCATGTGAAGGGGGATCCCCGTTGTAAGGTTAGACCTTTGGGGTCCACTCCGCTAATCTGGCCTTCTCCTCCTACGAGGAAGAAGAGATTACAGGAGCATCCTTCTCCTCAGACTCATTTCCCAGCGGAATAGAGGCTGAGGTAGTTTTAGTGTCCCTGGGTTCCTGGGAGCCTAAAGTCGCAGAGGCGTATGCTAGGATTCCGGATAATACCAAGCACTACTTTAAAGACAGTGTGCTGATCAATGGAGTAGATACTCCAGCTCTTAGGGATAGTGGGTGCAGTCGAACTGTAGTGGATTCTACCTTGGTAGACTCAGAGGAAGTTGCCAGAGCTACTCTGATGCCCACTAAGTTGGCTGACGGCCCCCTCCGTATGTTTCCCGTGATCCCTGTTAATCTAACTTTAAGTGGTACAGCAGTTAGGATTCCAGTGAGCATTCAGAGAAACGTCCCGGGAAAGGTCTTGTTGGGCAATGATCTCAGAGCTCTAGGGCTCGTAGGAGACACTGCCGAAAGACCCTACACACGGTCTCAAGCACGGGCAGCATTGGCCAAGTCCAATACGCCGCCCCAGCCGAAGGGGAAACCCAAGGCGAAAGGAGTCAACAAGTCCCGACGGGGGAAAGAGAATATTCCCCCGAACTCGCCTACCACTGCGGTGGAGGGAGTTGGTCAATCGCCCGAGCCTGACGAGGAGGTGGCGATGCCTGAAGTGTTCGACCCCAACGACCATCCTGAACTAAAAGACTTGTTAGTTGAAGGAGGTCCTGATAGGGACGACTTCAGTAAGGGCCAACGTGAGTGCCCATCTCTGGAAGGCCTAAGGAGACAGGCCTGCTCCCAGCTTGAGGGTGAACCTCATGGGTTGCAAAGGATTTACCAGGAAGGTGGACTCCTTTATAGTGAGCCCACAGAGTCTACAGAAGGAGACCATAGGAGGTTGGTGGTTTCCCTTGCTGTTAGGCCCTTCCTCCTGCAGTTGGCGCATGTCGTTCCCCTTGCTGGTCACCTTGGTATGAGGAGGACCAAGCAAAGGTTATCCATGCACTTCTACTGGCCCAAGATGGGGGAGCAAGTAGAAAGTCACTGCAGGAGTTGTGCCGCCTGCCAGTTGTCTGGTAAGGTTGGTGCGACAATCCAAGCTCCGTTGGTACCGCTCCCAGTTGTGGGGGTACCATTTGAAAGGGTAGGGATCGACATGGTTGGTCCCCTTGACCCGCAAACATCCTCAGGCAATAGGTTTATCCTGGTGCTGGTCGACCATGCCACCAGGTATCCTGAGGCCGTCCCATTTACAACTGTAACTGCCAAGCCAGTTGCAGAAGCTTTACTCGGCATGTTTACTAGGGTTGGCTTCCCTAAAGAAGTTGTGCCGGATGATGGCAGCAACTTTATGTCGAAGTATAGGCAGGCTATGTGGAAAGAATGTGGGGTCACCTACAGGTTCTCTTCTGCATACCGCCCCCAGACCGATGGTCTGGGGGGGCGTCTTAATAGGACGTTAAAAAGCATGATTGGGGCTCTGGAGGAGCCTCAGAGAAGAAAATGGGATCTTCTTGTTTCATGCTTGCTGTTTGCCTACCGAGAGGTACCACAGGAGGGTGTTGGCTTCAGCCCCTTCGAACTTCTGTTCGGTCATCCCGTACGGGGACCCTTAGCCATTGTCAAGGAGGGATGGGAGATGCCCACTCCCCCTGTTACTACCAATGTAGTTGATTATGTGCTAGGGCTCAGAAAACGGATGGTACTTCTGATGGGCTTGGCTAGTGCTAAATTGAAGGCAGGGCAAGCGCTGGTGAAACATTGGTACGACCAGAAAGCTTCCCTCATCAACTTTACACATGGCCAGCAAGTCCTGATCGTGAATCCCATAAGGCCTCGAGCTTTACAGGACAAATGGTCAGGCCCTTACCCAGTGGTGGAGCCCCTGGGTGAGGTTAGCTATTCAGTGGACCTTGGAAGGCCTGGACAGGCTCTAAAAGTGTTTCACGTGAATAGGCTGAAGGCTTTCGTCCCAAGCGGCGAAATCGCAGCACTGCTATTGGCTTCAGACGTTGAGGAAGAGGAGTCTGAACCTCTCCCTGACCTGTTCCAAAGCAGTCCTTCAGAAAGCTCTTTTGAGGGTGTCCGAGTGGCCCCTCACCAAAATGGACAAGGCTCAGTGGTTTGCCTTGGACATGAAGTAGGTGGAGGGAGGAGACAGCCTCTATCCAGTAAGGTACCAGCGGTACAAGACTGGCCTACCCCCACTACGCAAACCCAAGTGAGAGCCTTCTTAGGACTCACGGGTTATTACCGCAATTTTGTGGCAGACTATGGCACCATAGCTGCTCCTCTGACTGCCCTCACAACTCCGAAGAAACCCAAGAAGGAAACTTGGACTGACGAGTGTGAGAAGGCCTTCAATGGCTTGAAAGACTCCTTGTGCCAGGCCCCTGTGCTCAGGGCCCCTGATTATCAAAGACCTTTTATCGTGCAGACGGATGCCTCTGACACTGGGATAGGAGCTGTACTATCACAAGTAGATGAGAAGGGTAAGGAACACCCTATCGGTTTTATTAGTCGCCAGCTTAAGGACAGAGAGCTCAGATGGTCCACGGTAGAGAAAGAATGTTTCTCTGTTGTGTGGGCCCTAAGGAAGCTGCGGCCCTACCTCTATGGGACCCACTTCACTGTGCAGACTGACCATAAGCCGTTAAAGTGGCTAATGAACATGAAGGGGGAGAATCCAAAGTTGCTTAGGTGGTCCATAAGTCTACAAGGCTTCGACTTCACTATTGAGCATAGGCCAGGTGTCCAACATAGCAATGCTGATGGGTTGTCCAGAATGTTTTACCGACCTGAACAAGAGACTCATCCAGGGGTGGATTAGTTCCCCCTGTCCATAGTCTGGGAGGGGCGAGTGTTAGGAAAGATTTCGTTATTGTAGGGAACTTTCCTTCCATGTGGCAACCCCTAAACTTTTTGCTATTGTTTTCAACCTGTTTTCTTGACTTTGCCAGAGAAGTGCAGCCTTCTGCTGTACTCCTCTGGGCTTTCGCTCCTTTCTTACGGGGAAACTGACATGCCCTTAAGACAGTCAGTACCGGGGAACGCTGTTTCCCGTAGTTTCTTTTATCGTGTCGCCATTTTAGTGCAACACGACACAAGAGGGCACTGTAAGCTAAGTTACAGCTCTCTTGGGTCTCTAGCCTTCTACAGACCCTAGACACTCTTATAGGATGGTTTTTGGATCGGTGCAAGTCATTCAGGGACTGGGCTGGTGGCAGCGATCATTTGGTTTATTTTGAGCTCCTTTTGCCGTTCTGAGCACCTTTTTGCCGCGAACACAAAAGGGTGGCCCGGCTACCCAAAATGGCCGGACCACGAGGCTCCTTTGTCTCGTCCACTGTCCGTCTTGCTCCCTTTACCTTCCCCCGGGTCAGGCGACCCGGGGCCTTCCTTATTTGGGCATGTAGTTTCCCGCGAAACACGGTTGCGTTCGCGGGCTTCTACAGGTCGTTTGAGTGCCCCCAGGATGTGGGCTGGGCTGTCTGGTCCCAATACACATCCTGGGTGCCAGAGAGTCTAGGGTGGTGTGAATGCCTGGGACCACCGTGGTCCGTGATTGGTCCACGTATGGTATGTGTGTTGATGAGCGGATCTCCCATTGGCTCCCCTCCGTTTTGGCGCGAAGGGAACCGTGGATAAGAGGGAGCTGGAAACACCACTACCATGTCGATCTCCTGAGTTCTTACGAACCCAGGGATACAGGAGCCAAGTATCCTGCGAACACGAGGCTGGACCGAGGAATCGCTGGTGACCCCCTGAAGAACTTCTGCTCCTCATTGCTGTCGTCCGGTGAAGCCCTTTCCACCTAAGATCGAACAAGAAGGCCTGTACTGGCGCTTCGACCTATTGGAATAGCAGGACCAGCTATTCCCGGCACCTTCATCAACTCCTGCTGTAAGCCTTCGGAAGTGTCTCTGGGCCATCCAGTTGACTGACCAGCTTACTAAGGAGGCCTGCTCTGTAATCGCCGACAGGTTGGGTGGTATTCTGAGTCCGGGGCATGCTCACACGCTTCGTTTGCTTAGCAGTCCTAAGCTAGAGGTGAGCAGTGCTCGTTTGGCTTGAATACACCCGGCCGTTCCGTTGCCCTGCTGTGGCGACAAAACTGTGCTTGTTTCTTCGATCGGGACGTCTTTTTACTCTGCACGACGACGAGACGTTCCCTGCTCTTCAGAACCTGCCAGAAGCTGTATCTATCGAGGAGGAGCTCGGGCCTGCTTGCTTCGGGGACCGGTGAGTAGATTAGCTAGGATCTGGTCGCCCTCCTGCAGTGCCTCTTGCTTTTCCCCGCTGTAAATACAGCACCCCTTGTCCGTACTCGCGCCCTGCTTCTGCCTCACAGTGGAGGCTGCGCTAGAGTCGCGGACCGTGTTCTCCTTCATTAGAGCTCCCTACAGAGCTGTTCAACGTCCTCCGAAGAGCTTCACCTTCTGCCCATTGGCACCGGCGTGTGCAGGTACTTTTGAGCGCTAGGCTCCACTCTTCGTAGGGATTGGACTACCATCCAGTTAGGGGCCTCAGAAGGCGGACATATCACTCGCATTGGTTCGCACTGCCTGTTTTCCTTCCCCTGCAGGTGGATAACATATTTCGTGCTGCTAATGCTGTGAAACTGTGTATTCTGTATATATATTGGGTGGATAGTGTATGTGTTGGTTTAATATCGTTGTATATTGCTGCTTTTACTGTGGTTATTAGTTTCAAGGCCTTATAATAAATGTGTATCTATTTTTGATATAAACAACTGTTTGGAGTAGTTTGTAAGCGCTCTTGCTTTGTGTGCTCATTGCGGGCTTTCAGTCACCCTCACCCCTCTTGAGACCTAGTCTTGACCGCCGCGATCGCTACCTTGATTGGTCTGGCTTGTCCAGAGGTTACCCTGTTCCAAGTAATTAGGTTGGCCTTCTGAACCTCTGCGCCACCAGGACAGAGTTCAGAAATCCGTCTTAACAGGATGGATCCCAGGTTTGGTATTAGAAGTATTGAGATATCACATCTCATGTTATCGGAAGGATCTCAGGTTTGGTATTAGAAGTATTGAGATATCACCTCTCATGCTATAGGAAGGGTCTCAGGATTGGAATGGGAAGGAGTTGGATATCACATCTCATGCTAAAGGAAGGGTCTCAGGTTTGGTATAAGCATTGTGATATCACATGTCTGCTATCGGAAGGGTCTAAGGTTTGGAAGGGGAAGGATTTGGATATCACATCTCATGTTATAGGACGGGTCTCAGGTTTGGTATTAGAAGCATTGAGATATCAAGTCTCATGGTATAGGAAGGGTCTCAGAATTGGAATGGGAAGGAGTTGGATATCACATCTCAAGCTATAGGAAGGGTCTCAGGATTAGAATGGGAAGGAGTTTGATATCACATCTCATGCCATAGTATGGGTCTCAGGTTTGGTAGAAGCATTGGGATATCAGATCTCATGCTATCGGAAGGGTATCGGGATTGGATTTGGAAGGAGTTGGATATCCCATCTCATGCTATAGGAAGGGTCTCAGGTTGGAATGGGAAGGAGTTGGATATCACATCTCATGTTATAGGAAGGGTCTCAGGATTGGAATGGGAAGGACTTGGATATCACATCTCATGCTATAGGAAGGCTCTCAGGTTTGCAAGGGGAAAGAGTTGGATATCACATTTCATGTTAGAGGTAGGATCTCAGGTTTGGTATTAGAAGTATTGAGATATCACATCTCATGCTATCAGAAGGATCTCAGGTTTGGTATAAAAGCATTGAGATATCATATCTTATGCTATCAGAAGAGTCTCAGGATTGGAATGGGAAGGAGTTGGATATCACATCTCATGCTAAAGGGAGGGTCTCAGGTTTGGAAGATAAGGATTTGGATATCACATCTCATGTTATAGGAAGGATCTCAGGTTTGGTATTAGAAGTATTGAGATATCACATCTCATGCTATCGGAAGGATCTCAGGTTTGGTATAGATGCATTGAGATATCATATCTTATGCTATCAGAAGGGTCTCAGGATTGGAATGGGAAGGATTTGGATATCACATCTCATGCTAAAGGGAGGGTCTCAGGTTTGGAAGGGGAAGGATTTGGATATCACATCTCATGTTATAGGATGGATCTCAGGTTTGGTATTAGAAGTATTGAGATATCACATCTCATGTTATCGGAAGGATCTCAGGTTTGGTATTAGAAGTATTGAGATATCACCTCTCATGCTATAGGAAGGGTCTCAGGATTGGAATGGGAAGGAGTTGGATATCACATCTCATGCTAAAGGAAGGGTCTCAGGTTTGGTAGAAGCATTGAGATATCACATCTCATGCTATAGGAAGGGTCTCAGGATTGGAATGGGAAGGACTTAGATATCACATATCATGCTATAGGGAGGGTCTCAGTTTTGATATTAGAAGCATTGAGATATCACATCTCATGCTATCGGAAGTGTCTCAGGATTGGAATGGGAAGGAGCTGGATATCACATCTCATGCTAAAGGAAGGGTCTCAGGTTTGGAACGGGAAGGAGTTGGATATCACATCTCATGTTATAGGAAGGGTCTCAGGTTTGGTATAAACATTGAGATATCACATCTCTGCTATCGGAAGTGTCTCAGGATTGGAATGGGAAGGAGTTGGATATCCCATCTCATGTTATAGGACGGGTCTCAGGTTTTTTATTAGAATCATTGAGATATCATATTGCATGCTGTAGGAAGGGTCTAAGGATTGGAATGGGAAGGACTTGGATATCACATCTCATGCTATAGATAGGCTCTCAGGTTTGGAAAGTGAAGGAGTTGGATATCATATTTCATGTTAGAGGAAGGATCTCAGGTTTGGTATTAGAGGCATTCAGATATCACATCTCAGGCTATAGGAAGGGTCTCAGGATTGGAATGGGAAGGAGTTGGATATCACATCTCATGCTATAGGAAGGGTCTCAGGTTTGGTATAAGCATTGAGATCACATCTCATGCTATAGGAAGGGTCCAGGATTGGAATGGAAGGAGTTGGATATCACATCTCATGTTATAGGAAGGATCTCAGGTTTGGTATTAGAAGCATTGAGACATCACATCTCATGCTATAGGAAGGGTCTCAGGATTGGAATGGGAAGGAGTTGGATATCACATCTCATGCTATAGGAAGGGTCTCAGGATTGGAATGGGAAGGAGTTGAATATGACATCTCATGCCGTAGGAAGGGTCTCAGGTTTGGTATAAACATTGAGATATCACATCTCTGCTATCAAAAGGGTCTCAGGATTGGAATGGGAAGGAGTTGGATATCCCATCTCATGTTATAGGAAGAGTCTCAGGTTTGGTATTAGAAGCATTGAGATATCACATCTCATGCTATAGGAAGTGTCTCAGGATTGGAATGGGAAGGACTTGGATATCACATCTCATGCTATAGGTAGGGTCTCAGGTTTGGTATTAGAAGCATTGAGATATCACAACTCATGCTATAGGAAGGGTCTCAGGATTGGAATGGGAAGGAGTTGGATATCACATCTCATGCTATGGGAAGGGTCTCAGGTTTGGTATAAGCAGTGATATATCACATCTCATGCTATAGGAAGTGTCTCAGGATTGGAATGGGAAGGAGTTGGATATCACATCTCATGTTATAGGAAGGATCTCAGGTTTGGTATAAGCATTGAGATATCACATCTCTGCTATCGGAAGGGTCTCAGGATTGGAATGGGAAGGAGTTGGATATTCCCATCTCATGTTATAAGAAGGGTCTCAGGTTTGGTATTAGAAGCATTGAGATATCACAACTCATGCTATAGGAAGGGTCTCAGGATTGGAATGGGAAGGACTTGGATATCACATCTCATGCTATAGGGAGGGTCTCAAGTTTGATATTAGAAGCTTTGAGATATCACATCTCATGATATCGGAAGGGTCTCAGGATTGGAATGGGAAGGAGTTGGATATCACATCTCATGATAAAGGAAGGGTCTAAGGTTTGGAAGGGGAAGGATTTGGATATCACATCTCATGTTATATTACGGGTCTCAGGTTTGGTATTAGAAGCATTGAGATATCAAGTCTCATAGTATAGGAAGGGTCTCAGAATTGGAATGGGAAGGAGTTGGATATCACATCTCAAGCTATAGGAAGGGTCTCAGTATTGGAATGGGAAGGACTTGGATATCACATCTCATGCTATAGGAAGGCTCTCAGGTTTGGAAGGGGAAAGAGTTGGATATCACATTTCATGTTAGAGGTAGGATCTCAGGTTTGGTATTAGAGGCATTGAGATATCACATCTCATGCTATCAGAAGGGTCTCAGGAATGGAATGGGAAGGAGTTGGATATCACATCTCATGCTAAAGGGAGGGTCTCAGGTTTAGAAGGGGAAGGATTTGGATATCACATCTCATGTTATAGGAAGGATCTCAGGTTTGGTATTAGAAGCATTGAGATATCACATCTCATGCTATCGGAAGGATCTCAGGTTTGGTATTAGAAGCATTGAGATATCACATCTCATGCTATCAGAAGAGTCTCAGGATTGGAATAGGAAGGAGTTGGATATCACATCTCATGCTAAAGGGAGGGTCTCAGGTTTGGAAGGGGAAGGATTTGGATATCACATCTCATGTTATCGGAAGGATTTCACGTTTGGTATTAGAAGTATTGAGATATCATATCTCATGCTATAGGAAGGGTCTCAGGATTGGAATGGGAAGGAGTTGGATATCACATCTCATGCTATAGGGAGGGTCTCAGGATTGGAATGGGAAGGACTTAGATATCACATATCATGCTATAGGGAGGGTCTCAGGTTTAGAAGGGGAAGGATTTGGATATCACATCTCATGTTATAGGAAGGATCTCAGGTTTGGTATTAGAAGCATTGAGATATCACATCTCATGCTATCGGAAGGATCTCAGGTTTGGTATTAGAAGCATTGAGATATCACATCTCATGCTATCAGAAGAGTCTCAGAATTGGAATGGGAAGGAGTTGGATATCACATCTCAAGCTATAGGAAGGGTCTCAGGATTAGAATGGGAAGGAGTTTGATATCACATCTCATGCCATAGTATGGGTCTCAGGTTTGGTAGAAGCATTGGGATATCAGATCTCATGCTATCGGAAGGGTATCGGGATTGGATTTGGAAGGAGTTGGATATCCCATCTCATGCTATAGGAAGGGTCTCGGGTTGGAATGGGAAGGAGTTGGATATCACATCTCATGTTATAGGAAGGGTCTCAGGATTGGAATGGGAAGGACTTGGATATCACATCTCATGCTATAGGAAGGCTCTCAGGTTTGCAAGGGGAAAGAGTTGGATATCACATTTCATGTTAGAAGTAGGATCTCAGGTTTGGTATTAGAAGTATTGAGATATCACATCTCATGCTATCAGAAGGATCTCAGGTTTGGTAAAGAAGCATTGAGATATCATATCTTATGCTATCAGAAGAGTCTCAGGATTGGAATGGGAAGGAGTTGGATATCACATCTCATGCTAAAGGGAGGGTCTCAGGTTTGGAAGATAAGGATTTGGATATCACATCTCATGTTATAGGAAGGATCTCAGGTTTGGTATAAGCATTGAGATATCACATCTGTGCTATCGGAAGGGCCTCAGGATTGGAATGGGAAGTAGTTGGATATTCCCATCTCATGTTATAGGGAGGGTCTCAAGTTTGATATTAGAAGCATTGAGATATCACATTTCATGATATCGGAAGGGTCTCAAGATTGGAATGGGAAGGAGTTGGCTATCACATCTCATGATAAAGGAAGGGTCTAAGGTTTGGAAGGGGAAGGATTTGGATATCACATCTCATGTTATAGGACGGGTCTCAGGTTTGGTATTAGAAGCATTGAGATATCAAGTCTCATGGTATAGGAAGGGTCTCAGAATTGGAATGGGAAGGAGTTGGATATCACATCTCAAGCTATAGGAAGGGTCTCAGGATTAGAATGGGAAGGAGTTTGATATCACATCTCATGCCATAGTATGGGTCTCAGGTTTGGTAGAAGCATTGGGATATCAGATCTCATGCTATCGGAAGGGTATCGGGATTGGATTTGGAAGGAGTTGGATATCCCATCTCATGCTATAGGAAGGGTCTCAGGTTGGAATGGGAAGGAGTTGGATATCACATCTCATGTTATAGGAAGGGTCTCAGGATTGGAATGGGAAGGACTTGGATATCACATCTCATGCTATAGGAAGGCTCTCAGGTTTGCAAGGGGAAAGAGTTGGATATCACATTTCATGTTAGAGGTAGGATCTCAGGTTTGGTATTAGAAGTATTGAGATATCACATCTCATGCTATCAGAAGGATCTCAGGTTTGGTAAAGAAGCATTGAGATATCATATCTTATGCTATCAGAAGAGTCTCAGGATTGGAATGGGAAGGAGTTGGATATCACATCTCATGCTAAAGGAAGGGTCTCAGGTTTGGAAGATAAGGATTTGGATATCACATCTCATGTTATAGGAAGGATCTCAGGTTTGGTATTAGAAG
Organism: Ambystoma mexicanum; assembly: GCF_040938575.1. Classification (NCBI taxonomy): domain Eukaryota; kingdom Metazoa; phylum Chordata; class Amphibia; order Caudata; family Ambystomatidae; genus Ambystoma; species Ambystoma mexicanum. The sequence goes on along the minus strand of NW_027182455.1, from coordinate 16,529,642 downwards.
TATTGAGATATCACATCTCATGCTATCGGAAGGATCTCAGGTTTGGTATAGAAGCATTGAGATATCATATCTTATGCTATCAGAAGGGTCTCAGGATTGGAATGGGAAGGAGTTGGATATCACATCTCATGCTAAAGGGAGGGTCTCAGGTTTGGAAGGGGAAGGATTTGGATATCACATCTCATGTTATAGGATGGATCCCAGGTTTGGTATTAGAAGTATTGAGATATCACATCTCATGTTATCGGAAGGATCTCAGGTTTGGTATTAGAAGTATTGAGATATCACCTCTCATGCTATAGGAAGGGTCTCAGGATTGGAATGGGAAGGAGTTGGATATCACATCTCATGCTAAAGGAAGGGTCTCAGGTTTGGTATAAGCATTGTGATATCACATGTCTGCTATCGGAAGGGTCTAAGGTTTGGAAGGGGAAGGATTTGGATATCACATCTCATGTTATAGGACGGGTCTCAGGTTTGGTATTAGAAGCATTGAGATATCAAGTCTCATGGTATAGGAAGGGTCTCAGAATTGGAATGGGAAGGAGTTGGATATCACATCTCAAGCTATAGGAAGGGTCTCAGGATTAGAATGGGAAGGAGTTTGATATCACATCTCATGCCATAGTATGGGTCTCAGGTTTGGTAGAAGCATTGGGATATCAGATCTCATGCTATCGGAAGGGTATCGGGATTGGATTTGGAAGGAGTTGGATATCCCATCTCATGCTATAGGAAGGGTCTCAGGTTGGAATGGGAAGGAGTTGGATATCACATCTCATGTTATAGGAAGGGTCTCAGGATTGGAATGGGAAGGACTTGGATATCACATCTCATGCTATAGGAAGGCTCTCAGGTTTGCAAGGGGAAAGAGTTGGATATCACATTTCATGTTAGAGGTAGGATCTCAGGTTTGGTATTAGAAGTATTGAGATATCACATCTCATGCTATCAGAAGGATCTCAGGTTTGGTATAAAAGCATTGAGATATCATATCTTATGCTATCAGAAGAGTCTCAGGATTGGAATGGGAAGGAGTTGGATATCACATCTCATGCTAAAGGGAGGGTCTCAGGTTTGGAAGATAAGGATTTGGATATCACATCTCATGTTATAGGAAGGATCTCAGGTTTGGTATTAGAAGTATTGAGATATCACATCTCATGCTATCGGAAGGATCTCAGGTTTGGTATAGAAGCATTGAGATATCATATCTTATGCTATCAGAAGGGTCTCAGGATTGGAATGGGAAGGATTTGGATATCACATCTCATGCTAAAGGGAGGGTCTCAGGTTTGGAAGGGGAAGGATTTGGATATCACATCTCATGTTATAGGATGGATCTCAGGTTTGGTATTAGAAGTATTGAGATATCACATCTCATGTTATCGGAAGGATCTCAGGTTTGGTATTAGAAGTATTGAGATATCACCTCTCATGCTATAGGAAGGGTCTCAGGATTGGAATGGGAAGGAGTTGGATATCACATCTCATGCTAAAGGAAGGGTCTCAGGTTTGGTAGAAGCATTGAGATATCACATCTCATGCTATAGGAAGGGTCTCAGGATTGGAATGGGAAGGACTTAGATATCACATATCATGCTATAGGGAGGGTCTCAGGATTGGAATGGGAAGGAGCTGGATATCACATCTCATGCTAAAGGAAGGGTCTCAGGTTTGGAACGGGAAGGAGTTGGATATCACATCTCATGTTATAGGAAGGGTCTCAGGTTTGGTATAAACATTGAGATATCACATCTCTGCTATCGGAAGTGTCTCAGGATTGGAATGGGAAGGAGTTGGATATCCCATCTCATGTTATAGGACGGGTCTCAGGTTTTTTATTAGAATCATTGAGATATCATATTGCATGCTGTAGGAAGGGTCTAAGGATTGGAATGGGAAGGACTTGGATATCACATCTCATGCTATAGATAGGCTCTCAGGTTTGGAAAGTGAAGGAGTTGGATATCATATTTCATGTTAGAGGAAGGATCTCAGGTTTGGTATTAGAGGCATTCAGATATCACATCTCAGGCTATAGGAAGGGTCTCAGGATTGGAATGGGAAGGAGTTGGATATCACATCTCATGCTATAGGAAGGGTCTCAGGTTTGGTATAAGCATTGAGATCACATCTCATGCTATAGGAAGGGTCCAGGATTGGAATGGAAGGAGTTGGATATCACATCTCATGTTATAGGAAGGATCTCAGGTTTGGTATTAGAAGCATTGAGACATCACATCTCATGCTATAGGAAGGGTCTCAGGATTGGAATGGGAAGGAGTTGGATATCACATCTCATGCTATAGGAAGGGTCTCAGGATTGGAATGGGAAGGAGTTGAATATGACATCTCATGCCGTAGGAAGGGTCTCAGGTTTGGTATAAACATTGAGATATCACATCTCTGCTATCAAAAGGGTCTCAGGATTGGAATGGGAAGGAGTTGGATATCCCATCTCATGTTATAGGAAGAGTCTCAGGTTTGGTATTAGAAGCATTGAGATATCACATCTCATGCTATAGGAAGTGTCTCAGGATTGGAATGGGAAGGACTTGGATATCACATCTCATGCTATAGGTAGGGTCTCAAGTTTGATATTAGAAGCATTGAGATATCACATCTCATGCTATAGGAAGGGTCTGAGGATTGGAATGGGAAGGAGTTGGATATCACATCTCATGCTATGGGAAGGGTCTCAGGTTTGGTATAAGCAGTGAGATATCACATCTCATGCTATAGGAAGTGTCTCAGGATTGGAATGGGAAGGAGTTGGATATCACATCTCATGTTATAGGAAGGATCTCAGGTTTGGTATAAGCATTGAGATATCACATCTCTGCTATCGGAAGGGTCTCAGGATTGGAATGGGAAGGAGTTGGATATTCCCATCTCATGTTATAAGAAGGGTCTCAGGTTTGGTATTAGAAGCATTGAGATATCACAACTCATGCTATAGGAAGGGTCTCAGGATTGGAATGGGAAGGACTTGGATATCACATCTCATGCTATAGGGAGGGTCTCAAGTTTGATATTAGAAGCTTTGAGATATCACATCTCATGATATCGGAAGGGTCTCAGGATTGGAATGGGAAGGAGTTGGATATCACATCTCATGATAAAGGAAGGGTCTAAGGTTTGGAAGGGGAAGGATTTGGATATCACATCTCATGTTATATTACGGGTCTCAGGTTTGGTATTAGAAGCATTGAGATATCAAGTCTCATAGTATAGGAAGGGTCTCAGAATTGGAATGGGAAGGAGTTGGATATCACATCTCAAGCTATAGGAAGGGTCTCAGTATTGGAATGGGAAGGACTTGGATATCACATCTCATGCTATAGGAAGGCTCTCAGGTTTGGAAGGGGAAAGAGTTGGATATCACATTTCATGTTAGAGGTAGGATCTCAGGTTTGGTATTAGAGGCATTGAGATATCACATCTCATGCTATCAGAAGGGTCTCAGGAATGGAATGGGAAGGAGTTGGATATCACATCTCATGCTAAAGGGAGGGTCTCAGGTTTAGAAGGGGAAGGATTTGGATATCACATCTCATGTTATAGGAAGGATCTCAGGTTTGGTATTAGAAGCATTGAGATATCACATCTCATGCTATCGGAAGGATCTCAGGTTTGGTATTAGAAGCATTGAGATATCACATCTCATGCTATCAGAAGAGTCTCAGGATTGGAATAGGAAGGAGTTGGATATCACATCTCATGCTAAAGGGAGGGTCTCAGGTTTGGAAGGGGAAGGATTTGGATATCACATCTCATGTTATCGGAAGGATTTCACGTTTGGTATTAGAAGTATTGAGATATCATATCTCATGCTATAGGAAGGGTCTCAGGATTGGAATGGGAAGGAGTTGGATATCACATCTCATGCTATAGGGAGGGTCTCAGGATTGGAATGGGAAGGACTTAGATATCACATATCATGCTATAGGGAGGGTCTCAGTTTTGATATTAGAAGCATTGAGATATCACATCTCATGCTATCGGAAGTGTCTCAGGATTGGAATGGGAAGGAGCTGGATATCACATCTCATGCTAAAGGAAGGGTCTCAGGTTTGGAACGGGAAGGATTTGGATATCACATCTCATGTTATAGGAAGGGTCTCAGGTTTGGTATAAGCATTGAGATATCACATCTCTGCTATCGGAAGAGTCTCAGGATTGGAATGGGAAGGAGTTGAATATCCCATCTCATGTTTTAGGACGGGTCTCAGGTTTGTTATTAGAATCATTGAGATATCATATTGCATGCTGTAGGAAGGGTCTAAGGGTTGGAATGTGAAGGACTTGGATATCACATCTCATGCTATAGATAGGCTCTTAGGTTTGGAAAGGGAAGGAGTTGGATATCACATTTCATGTTAGAGGAAGGATCTCAGGTTTGGTATTAGAAGCATAGAGATATCACATCTCATGCTATAGGAAGGGTCTCAGGATTGGAATGGGAAGCAGTTGGATATCACATCTCATGCTATAGGAAGTGTCTCAGGATTGGAATGGGAAGGACTTGGGTATCACATCTCATGCTATAGGGAGGGTCTCAAGTTTGATATTAGAAGCATTGAGATATCACATTTCATGATATCGGAAGGGTCTCAAGATTGGAATGGGAAGGAGTTGGCTATCACATCTCATGATAAAGGAAGGGTCTAAGGTTTGGAAGGGGAAGGATTTGGATATCACATCTCATGTTATAGGACGGGTCTCAGGTTTGGTATTAGAAGCATTGAGATATCAAGTCTCATGGTATAGGAAGGGTCTCAGAATTGGAATGGGAAGGAGTTGGATATCACATCTCAAGCTATAGGAAGGGTCTCAGGATTAGAATGGGAAGGAGTTTGATATCACATCTCATGCCATAGTATGGGTCTCAGGTTTGGTAGAAGCATTGGGATATCAGATCTCATGCTATCGGAAGGGTATCGGGATTGGATTTGGAAGGAGTTGGATATCCCATCTCATGCTATAGGAAGGGTCTCAGGTTGGAATGGGAAGGAGTTGGATATCACATCTCATGTTATAGGAAGGGTCTCAGGATTGGAATGGGAAGGACTTGGATATCACATCTCATGCTATAGGAAGGCTCTCAGGTTTGCAAGGGGAAAGAGTTGGATATCACATTTCATGTTAGAAGTAGGATCTCAGGTTTGGTATTAGAAGTATTGAGATATCACATCTCATGCTATCAGAAGGATCTCAGGTTTGGTAAAGAAGCATTGAGATATCATATCTTATGCTATCAGAAGAGTCTCAGGATTGGAATGGGAAGGAGTTGGATATCACATCTCATGCTAAAGGGAGGGTCTCAGGTTTGGAAGATAAGGATTTGGATATCACATCTCATGTTATAGGAAGGATCTCAGGTTTGGTATAAGCATTGAGATATCACATCTGTGCTATCGGAAGGGCCTCAGGATTGGAATGGGAAGGAGTTGGATATTCCCATCTCATGTTATAGGGAGGGTCTCAAGTTTGATATTAGAAGCATTGAGATATCACATTTCATGATATCGGAAGGGTCTCAAGATTGGAATGGGAAGGAGTTGGCTATCACATCTCATGATAAAGGAAGGGTCTAAGGTTTGGAAGGGGAAGGATTTGGATATCACATCTCATGTTATAGGACGGGTCTCAGGTTTGGTATTAGAAGCATTGAGATATCAAGTCTCATGGTATAGGAAGGGTCTCAGAATTGGAATGGGAAGGAGTTGGATATCACATCTCAAGCTATAGGAAGGGTCTCAGGATTAGAATGGGAAGGAGTTTGATATCACATCTCATGCCATAGTATGGGTCTCAGGTTTGGTAGAAGCATTGGGATATCAGATCTCATGCTATCGGAAGGGTATCGGGATTGGATTTGGAAGGAGTTGGATATCCCATCTCATGCTATAGGAAGGGTCTCAGGTTGGAATGGGAAGGAGTTGGATATCACATCTCATGTTATAGGAAGGGTCTCAGGATTGGAATGGGAAGGACTTGGATATCACATCTCATGCTATAGGAAGGCTCTCAGGTTTGCAAGGGGAAAGAGTTGGATATCACATTTCATGTTAGAGGTAGGATCTCAGGTTTGGTATTAGAAGTATTGAGATATCACATCTCATGCTATCAGAAGGATCTCAGGTTTGGTAAAGAAGCATTGAGATATCATATCTTATGCTATCAGAAGAGTCTCAGGATTGGAATGGGAAGGAGTTGGATATCACATCTCATGCTAAAGGGAGGGTCTCAGGTTTGGAAGATAAGGATTTGGATATCACATCTCATGTTATAGGAAGGATCTCAGGTTTGGTATTAGAAGTATTGAGATATCACATCTCATGCTATCGGAAGGATCTCAGGTTTGGTATAGAAGCATTGAGATATCATATCTTATGCTATCAGAAGGGTCTCAGGATTGGAATGGGAAGGAGTTGGATATCACATCTCATGCTAAAGGGAGGGTCTCAGGTTTGGAAGGGGAAGGATTTGGATATCACATCTCATGTTATAGGATGGATCCCAGGTTTGGTATTAGAAGTATTGAGATATCACATCTCATGTTATCGGAAGGATCTCAGGTTTGGTATTAGAAGTATTGAGATATCACCTCTCATGCTATAGGAAGGGTCTCAGGATTGGAATGGGAAGGATTTGGATATCACATCTCATGCTAAAGGAAGGGTCTCAGGTTTGGTATAAGCATTGTGATATCACATGTCTGCTATCGGAAGGGTCTAAGGTTTGGAAGGGGAAGGATTTGGATATCACATCTCATGTTATAGGACGGGTCTCAGGTTTGGTATTAGAAGCATTGAGATATCAAGTCTCATGGTATAGGAAGGGTCTCAGAATTGGAATGGGAAGGAGTTGGATATCACATCTCAAGCTATAGGAAGGGTCTCAGGATTAGAATGGGAAGGAGTTTGATATCACATCTCATGCCATAGTATGGGTCTCAGGTTTGGTAGAAGCATTGGGATATCAGATCTCATGCTATCGGAAGGGTATCGGGATTGGATTTGGAAGGAGTTGGATATCCCATCTCATGCTATAGGAAGGGTCTCAGGTTGGAATGGGAAGGAGTTGGATATCACATCTCATGTTATAGGAAGGGTCTCAGGATTGGAATGGGAAGGACTTGGATATCACATCTCATGCTATAGGAAGGCTCTCAGGTTTGCAAGGGGAAAGAGTTGGATATCACATTTCATGTTAGAGGTAGGATCTCAGGTTTGGTATTAGAAGTATTGAGATATCACATCTCATGCTATCAGAAGGATCTCAGGTTTGGTATAAAAGCATTGAGATATCATATCTTATGCTATCAGAAGAGTCTCAGGATTGGAATGGGAAGGAGTTGGATATCACATCTCATGCTAAAGGGAGGGTCTCAGGTTTGGAAGATAAGGATTTGGATATCACATCTCATGTTATAGGAAGGATCTCAGGTTTGGTATTAGAAGTATTGAGATATCACATCTCATGCTATCGGAAGGATCTCAGGTTTGGTATAGAAGCATTGAGATATCATATCTTATGCTATCAGAAGGGTCTCAGGATTGGAATGGGAAGGATTTGGAAATCACATCTCATGCTAAAGGGAGGGTCTCAGGTTTGGAAGGGGAAGGATTTGGATATCACATCTCATGTTATAGGATGGATCTCAGGTTTGGTATTAGAAGTATTGAGATATCACATCTCATGTTATCGGAAGGATCTCAGGTTTGGTATTAGAAGTATTGAGATATCACCTCTCATGCTATAGGAAGGGTCTCAGGATTGGAATGGGAAGGAGTTGGATATCACATCTCATGCTAAAGGAAGGGTCTCAGGTTTGGTAGAAGCATTGAGATATCACATCTCATGCTATAGGAAGGGTCTCAGGATTGGAATGGGAAGGACTTAGATATCACATATCATGCTATAGGGAGGGTCTCAGTTTTGATATTAGAAGCATTGAGATATCACATCTCATGCTATCGGAAGTGTCTCAGGATTGGAATGGGAAGGAGCTGGATATCACATCTCATGCTAAAGGAAGGGTCTCAGGTTTGGAACGGGAAGGAGTTGGATATCACATCTCATGTTATAGGAAGGGTCTCAGGTTTGGTATAAACATTGAGATATCACATCTCTGCTATCGGAAGTGTCTCAGGATTGGAATGGGAAGGAGTTGGATATCCCATCTCATGTTATAGGACGGGTCTCAGGTTTTTTATTAGAATCATTGAGATATCATATTGCATGCTGTAGGAAGGGTCTAAGGATTGGAATGGGAAGGACTTGGATATCACATCTCATGCTATAGATAGGCTCTCAGGTTTGGAAAGTGAAGGAGTTGGATATCATATTTCATGTTAGAGGAAGGATCTCAGGTTTGGTATTAGAGGCATTCAGATATCACATCTCAGGCTATAGGAAGGGTCTCAGGATTGGAATGGGAAGGAGTTGGATATCACATCTCATGCTATAGGAAGGGTCTCAGGTTTGGTATAAGCATTGAGATCACATCTCATGCTATAGGAAGGGTCCAGGATTGGAATGGAAGGAGTTGGATATCACATCTCATGTTATAGGAAGGATCTCAGGTTTGGTATTAGAAGCATTGAGACATCACATCTCATGCTATAGGAAGGGTCTCAGGATTGGAATGGGAAGGAGTTGGATATCACATCTCATGCTATAGGAAGGGTCTCAGGATTGGAATGGGAAGGAGTTGAATATGACATCTCATGCCGTAGGAAGGGTCTCAGGTTTGGTATAAACATTGAGATATCACATCTCTGCTATCAAAAGGGTCTCAGGATTGGAATGGGAAGGAGTTGGATATCCCATCTCATGTTATAGGAAGAGTCTCAGGTTTGGTATTAGAAGCATTGAGATATCACATCTCATGCTATAGGAAGTGTCTCAGGATTGGAATGGGAAGGACTTGGATATCACATCTCATGCTATAGGTAGGGTCTCAAGTTTGATATTAGAAGCATTGAGATATCACATCTCATGCTATAGGAAGGGTCTGAGGATTGGAATGGGAAGGAGTTGGATATCACATTTCATGCTATGGGAAGGGTCTCAGGTTTGGTATAAGCAGTGAGATATCACATCTCATGCTATAGGAAGTGTCTCAGGATTGGAATGGGAAGGAGTTGGATATCACATCTCATGTTATAGGAAGGATCTCAGGTTTGGTATAAGCATTGAGATATCACATCTCTGCTATCGGAAGGGTCTCAGGATTGGAATGGGAAGGAGTTGGATATTCCCATCTCATGTTATAAGAAGGGTCTCAGGTTTGGTATTAGAAGCATTGAGATATCACAACTCATGCTATAGGAAGGGTCTCAGGATTGGAATGGGAAGGACTTGGATATCACATCTCATGCTATAGGGAGGGTCTCAAGTTTGATATTAGAAGCTTTGAGATATCACATCTCATGATATCGGAAGGGTCTCAGGATTGGAATGGGAAGGAGTTGGATATCACATCTCACATCTCATGATAAAGGAAGGGTCTAAGGTTTGGAAGGGGAAGGATTTGGATATCACATCTCATGTTATATTACGGGTCTCAGGTTTGGTATTAGAAGCATTGAGATATCAAGTCTCATAGTATAGGAAGGGTCTCAGAATTGGAATGGGAAGGAGTTGGATATCACATCTCAAGCTATAGGAAGGGTCTCAGTATTGGAATGGGAAGGAGTTGGATATCACATCTCATGCTAAAGGGAGGGTCTCAGGTTTGGAAGGGGAAGGATTTGGATATCACATCTCATGTTATAGGATGGATCCCAGGTTTGGTATTAGAAGTATTGAGATATCACATCTCATGTTATCGGAAGGATCTCAGGTTTGGTATTAGAAGTATTGAGATATCACCTCTCATGCTATAGGAAGGGTCTCAGGATTGGAATGGGAAGGAGTTGGATATCACATCTCATGCTAAAGGAAGGGTCTCAGGTTTGGTATAAGCATTGTGATATCACATGTCTGCTATCGGAAGGGTCTAAGGTTTGGAAGGGGAAGGATTTGGATATCACATCTCATGTTATAGGACGGGTCTCAGGTTTGGTATTAGAAGCATTGAGATATCAAGTCTCATGGTATAGGAAGGGTCTCAGAATTGGAATGGGAAGGAGTTGGATATCACATCTCAAGCTATAGGAAGGGTCTCAGGATTAGAATGGGAAGGAGTTTGATATCACATCTCATGCCATAGTATGGGTCTCAGGTTTGGTAGAAGCATTGGGATATCAGATCTCATGCTATCGGAAGGGTATCGGGATTGGATTTGGAAGGAGTTGGATATCCCATCTCATGCTATAGGAAGGGTCTCAGGTTGGAATGGGAAGGAGTTGGATATCACATCTCATGTTATAGGAAGGGTCTCAGGATTGGAATGGGAAGGACTTGGATATCACATCTCATGCTATAGGAAGGCTCTCAGGTTTGCAAGGGGAAAGAGTTGGATATCACATTTCATGTTAGAGGTAGGATCTCAGGTTTGGTATTAGAAGTATTGAGATATCACATCTCATGCTATCAGAAGGATCTCAGGTTTGGTATAAAAGCATTGAGATATCATATCTTATGCTATCAGAAGAGTCTCAGGATTGGAATGGGAAGGAGTTGGATATCACATCTCATGCTAAAGGGAGGGTCTCAGGTTTGGAAGATAAGGATTTGTATATCACATCTCATGTTATAGGAAGGATCTCAGGTTTGGTATTAGAAGTATTGAGATATCACATCTCATGCTATCGGAAGGATCTCAGGTTTGGTATAGAAGCATTGAGATATCATATCTTATGCTATCAGAAGGGTCTCAGGATTGGAATGGGAAGGATTTGGATATCACATCTCATGCTAAAGGGAGGGTCTCAGGTTTGGAAGGGGAAGGATTTGGATATCACATCTCATGTTATAGGATGGATCTCAGGTTTGGTATTAGAAGTATTGAGATATCACATCTCATGTTATCGGAAGGATCTCAGGTTTGGTATTAGAAGTATTGAGATATCACCTCTCATGCTATAGGAAGGGTCTCAGGATTGGAATGGGAAGGAGTTGGATATCACATCTCATGCTAAAGGAAGGGTCTCAGGTTTGGTAGAAGCATTGAGATATCACATCTCATGCTATAGGAAGGGTCTCAGGATTGGAATGGGAAGGACTTAGATATCACATATCATGCTATAGGGAGGGTCTCAGTTTTGATATTAGAAGCATTGAGATATCACATCTCATGCTATCGGAAGTGTCTCAGGATTGGAATGGGAAGGAGCTGGATATCACATCTCATGCTAAAGGAAGGGTCTCAGGTTTGGAACGGGAAGGAGTTGGATATCACATCTCATGTTATAGGAAGGGTCTCAGGTTTGGTATAAACATTGAGATATCACATCTCTGCTATCGGAAGTGTCTCAGGATTGGAATGGGAAGGAGTTGGATATCCCATCTCATGTTATAGGACGGGTCTCAGGTTTTTTATTAGAATCATTGAGATATCATATTGCATGCTGTAGGAAGGGTCTAAGGATTGGAATGGGAAGGACTTGGATATCACATCTCATGCTATAGATAGGCTCTCAGGTTTGGAAAGTGAAGGAGTTGGATATCATATTTCATGTTAGAGGAAGGATCTCAGGTTTGGTATTAGAGGCATTCAGATATCACATCTCAGGCTATAGGAAGGGTCTCAGGATTGGAATGGGAAGGAGTTGGATATCACATCTCATGCTATAGGAAGGGTCTCAGGTTTGGTATAAGCATTGAGATCACATCTCATGCTATAGGAAGGGTCCAGAATTGGAATGGAAGGAGTTGGATATCACATCTCATGTTATAGGAAGGATCTCAGGTTTGGTATTAGAAGCATTGAGACATCACATCTCATGCTATAGGAAGGGTCTCAGGATTGGAATGGGAAGGAGTTGGATATCACATCTCATGCTATAGGAAGGGTCTCAGGATTGGAATGGGAAGGAGTTGAATATGACATCTCATGCCGTAGGAAGGGTCTCAGGTTTGGTATAAACATTGAGATATCACATCTCTGCTATCAAAAGGGTCTCAGGATTGGAATGGGAAGGAGTTGGATATCCCATCTCATGTTATAGGAAGAGTTTCAGGTTTGGTATTAGAAGCATTGAGATATCACATCTCATGCTATAGGAAGTGTCTCAGGATTGGAATGGGAAGGACTTGGATATCACATCTCATGCTATAGGTAGGGTCTCAAGTTTGATATTAGAAGCATTGAGATATCACATCTCATGCTATAGGAAGGGTCTGAGGATTGGAATGGGAACGAGTTGGATATCACATCTCATGCTATGGGAAGGGTCTCAGGCTTGGTATAAGCAGTGAGATATCACATCTCATGCTATAGGAAGTGTCTCAGGATTGGAATGGGAAGGAGTTGGATATCACATCTCATGTTATAGGAAGGATCTCAGGTTTGGTATAAGCATTGAGATATCACATCTCTGCTATCGGAAGGGTCTCAGGATTGGAATGGGAAGGAGTTGGATATTCCCATCTCATGTTATAAGAAGGGTCTCAGGTTTGGTATTAGAAGCATTGAGATATCACAACTCATGCTATAGGAAGGGTCTCAGGATTGGAATGGGAAGGACTTGGATATCACATCTCATGCTATAGGGAGGGTCTCAAGTTTGATATTAGAAGCTTTGAGATATCACATCTCATGATATCGGAAGGGTCTCAGGATTGGAATGGGAAGGAGTTGGATATCACATCTCATGATAAAGGAAGGGTCTAAGGTTTGGAAGGGGAAGGATTTGGATATCACATCTCATGTTATATTACGGGTCTCAGGTTTGGTATTAGAAGCATTGAGATATCAAGTCTCATAGTATAGGAAGGGTCTCAGAATTGGAATGGGAAGGAGTTGGATATCACATCTCAAGCTATAGGAAGGGTCTCAGTATTGGAATGGGAAGGACTTGGATATCACATCTCATGCTATAGGAAGGCTCTCAGGTTTGGAAGGGGAAAGAGTTGGATATCACATTTCATGTTAGAGGTAGGATCTCAGGTTTGGTATTAGAGGCATTGAGATATCACATCTCATGCTATCAGAAGGGTCTCAGGAATGGAATGGGAAGGAGTTGGATATCACATCTCATGCTAAAGGGAGGGTCTCAGGTTTAGAAGGGGAAGGATTTGGATATCACATCTCATGTTATAGGAAGGATCTCAGGTTTGGTATTAGAAGCATTGAGATATCACATCTCATGCTATCGGAAGGATCTCAGGTTTGGTATTAGAAGCATTGAGATATCACATCTCATGCTATCAGAAGAGTCTCAGGATTGGAATAGGAAGGAGTTGGATATCACATCTCATGCTAAAGGGAGGGTCTCAGGTTTGGAAGGGGAAGGATTTGGATATCACATCTCATGTTATCGGAAGGATTTCACGTTTGGTATTAGAAGTATTGAGATATCATATCTCATGCTATAGGAAGGGTCTCAGGATTGGAATGGGAAGGAGTTGGATATCACATCTCATGCTATAGGGAGGGTCTCAGGATTGGAATGGGAAGGACTTAGATATCACATATCATGCTATAGGGAGGGTCTCAGTTTTGATATTAGAAGCATTGAGATATCACATCTCATGCTATCGGAAGTGTCTCAGGATTGGAATGGGAAGGAGCTGGATATCACATCTCATGCTAAAGGAAGGGTCTCAGGTTTGGAACGGGAAGGATTTGGATATCACATCTCATGTTATAGGAAGGGTCTCAGGTTTGGTATAAGCATTGAGATATCACATCTCTGCTATCGGAAGAGTCTCAGGATTGGAATGGGAAGGAGTTGAATATCCCATCTCATGTTATAGGACGGGTCTCAGGTTTGTTATTAGAATCATTGAGATATCATATTGCATGCTGTAGGAAGGGTCTAAGGGTTGGAATGTGAAGGACTTGGATATCATATCTCATGCTATAGATAGGCTCTTAGGTTTGGAAAGGGAAGGAGTTGGATATCACATTTCATGTTAGAGGAAGGATCTCAGGTTTGGTATTAGAAGCATAGAGATATCACATCTCATGCTATAGGAAGGGTCTCAGGATTGGAATGGGAAGCAGTTGGATATCACATCTCATGCTATAGGAAGTGTCTCAGGATTGGAATGGGAAGGATTTGGGTATCACATCTCATGCTATAGGGAGGGTCTCAAGTTTGATATTAGAAGCATTGAGATATCACATTTCATGATATCGGAAGGGTCTCAAGATTGGAATGGGAAGGAGTTGGCTATCACATCTCATGATAAAGGAAGGGTCTAAGGTTTGGAAGGGGAAGGATTTGGATATCACATCTCATGTTATAGGACGGGTCTCAGGTTTGGTATTAGAAGCATTGAGATATCAAGTCTCATGGTATAGGAAGGGTCTCAGAATTGGAATGGGAAGGAGTTGGATATCACATCTCAAGCTATAGGAAGGGTCTCAGGATTAGAATGGGAAGGAGTTTGATATCACATCTCATGCCATAGTATGGGTCTCAGGTTTGGTAGAAGCATTGGGATATCAGATCTCATGCTATCGGAAGGGTATCGGGATTGGATTTGGAAGGAGTTGGATATCCCATCTCATGCTATAGGAAGGGTCTCAGGTTGGAATGGGAAGGAGTTGGATATCACATCTCATGTTATAGGAAGGGTCTCAGGATTGGAATGGGAAGGACTTGGATATCACATCTCATGCTATAGGAAGGCTCTCAGGTTTGCAAGGGGAAAGAGTTGGATATCACATTTCATGTTAGAAGTAGGATCTCAGGTTTGGTATTAGAAGTATTGAGATATCACATCTCATGCTATCAGAAGGATCTCAGGTTTGGTAAAGAAGCATTGAGATATATCTTATGCTATCAGAAGAGTCTCAGGATTGGAATGGGAAGGAGTTGGATATCACATCTCATGCTAAAGGGAGGGTCTCAGGTTTGGAAGATAAGGATTTGGATATCACATCTCATGTTATAGGAAGGATCTCAGGTTTGGTATAAGCATTGAGATATCACATCTGTGCTATCGGAAGGGCCTCAGGATTGGAATGGGAAGGAGTTGGATATTCCCATCTCATGTTATAGGGAGGGTCTCAAGTTTGATATTAGAAGCATTGAGATATCACATTTCATGATATCGGAAGGGTCTCAAGATTGGAATGGGAAGGAGTTGGCTATCACATCTCATGATAAAGGAAGGGTCTAAGGTTTGGAAGGGGAAGGATTTGGATATCACATCTCATGTTATAGGACGGGTCTCAGGTTTGGTATTAGAAGCATTGAGATATCAAGTCTCATGGTATAGGAAGGGTCTCAGAATTGGAATGGGAAGGAGTTGGATATCACATCTCAAGCTATAGGAAGGGTCTCAGGATTAGAATGGGAAGGAGTTTGATATCACATCTCATGCCATAGTATGGGTCTCAGGTTTGGTAGAAGCATTGGGATATCAGATCTCATGCTATCGGAAGGGTATCGGGATTGGATTTGGAAGGAGTTGGATATCCCATCTCATGCTATAGGAAGGGTCTCAGGTTGGAATGGGAAGGAGTTGGATATCACATCTCATGTTATAGGAAGGGTCTCAGGATTGGAATGGGAAGGACTTGGATATCACATCTCATGCTATAGGAAGGCTCTCAGGTTTGCAAGGGGAAAGAGTTGGATATCACATTTCATGTTAGAGGTAGGATCTCAGGTTTGGTATTAGAAGTATTGAGATATCACATCTCATGCTATCAGAAGGATCTCAGGTTTGGTAAAGAAGCATTGAGATATCATATCTTATGCTATCAGAAGAGTCTCAGGATTGGAATGGGAAGGAGTTGGATATCACATCTCATGCTAAAGGGAGGGTCTCAGGTTTGGAAGATAAGGATTTGGATATCACATCTCATGTTATAGGAAGGATCTCAGGTTTGGTATTAGAAGTATTGAGATATCACATCTCATGCTATCGGAAGGATCTCAGGTTTGGTATAGAAGCATTGAGATATCATATCTTATGCTATCAGAAGGGTCTCAGGATTGGAATGGGAAGGAGTTGGATATCACATCTCATGCTAAAGGGAGGGTCTCAGGTTTGGAAGGGGAAGGATTTGGATATCACATCTCATGTTATAGGATGGATCCCAGGTTTGGTATTAGAAGTATTGAGATATCACATCTCATGTTATAGGAAGGGTCTCAGGATTGGAATGGGAAGGAGTTGGATATCACATCTCATGCTATAGGAAGGGTCTCAGGTTTGGTATAAGCATTGAGATCACATCTCATGCTATAGGAAGGGTCCAGGATTGGAATGGAAGGAGTTGGATATCACATCTCATGTTATAGGAAGGATCTCAGGTTTGGTATTAGAAGCATTGAGACATCACATCTCATGCTATAGGAAGGGTCTCAGGATTGGAATGGGAAGGAGTTGGATATCACATCTCATGCTATAGGAAGGGTCTCAGGATTGGAATGGGAAGGAGTTGAATATGACATCTCATGCCGTAGGAAGGGTCTCAGGTTTGGTATAAACATTGAGATATCACATCTCTGCTATCAAAAGGGTCTCAGGATTGGAATGGGAAGGAGTTGGATATCCCATCTCATGTTATAGGAAGAGTCTCAGGTTTGGTATTAGAAGCATTGAGATATCACATCTCATGCTATAGGAAGTGTCTCAGGATTGGAATGGGAAGGACTTGGATATCACATCTCATGCTATAGGTAGGGTCTCAAGTTTGATATTAGAAGCATTGAGATATCACATCTCATGCTATAGGAAGGGTCTGAGGATTGGAATGGGAAGGAGTTGGATATCACATCTCATGCTATGGGAAGGGTCTCAGGTTTGGTATAAGCAGTGAGATATCACATCTCATGCTATAGGAAGTGTCTCAGGATTGGAATGGGAAGGAGTTGGATATCACATCTCATGTTATAGGAAGGATCTCAGGTTTGGTATAAGCATTGAGATATCACATCTCTGCTATCGGAAGGGTCTCAGGATTGGAATGGGAAGGAGTTGGATATTCCCATCTCATGTTATAAGAAGGGTCTCAGGTTTGGTATTAGAAGCATTGAGATATCACAACTCATGCTATAGGAAGGGTCTCAGGATTGGAATGGGAAGGACTTGGATATCACATCTCATGCTATAGGGAGGGTCTCAAGTTTGATATTAGAAGCTTTGAGATATCACATCTCATGATATCGGAAGGGTCTCAGGATTGGAATGGGAAGGAGTTGGATATCACATCTCATGATAAAGGAAGGGTCTAAGGTTTGGAAGGGGAAGGATTTGGATATCACATCTCATGTTATATTACGGGTCTCAGGTTTGGTATTAGAAGCATTGAGATATCAAGTCTCATAGTATAGGAAGGGTCTCAGAATTGGAATGGGAAGGAGTTGGATATCACATCTCAAGCTATAGGAAGGGTCTCAGTATTGGAATGGGAAGGACTTGGATATCACATCTCATGCTATAGGAAGGCTCTCAGGTTTGGAAGGGGAAAGAGTTGGATATCACATTTCATGTTAGAGGTAGGATCTCAGGTTTGGTATTAGAGGCATTGAGATATCACATCTCATGCTATCAGAAGGGTCTCAGGAATGGAATGGGAAGGAGTTGGATATCACATCTCATGCTAAAGGGAGGGTCTCAGGTTTAGAAGGGGAAGGATTTGGATATCACATCTCATGTTATAGGAAGGATCTCAGGTTTGGTATTAGAAGCATTGAGATATCACATCTCATGCTATCGGAAGGATCTCAGGTTTGGTATTAGAAGCATTGAGATATCACATCTCATGCTATCAGAAGAGTCTCAGGATTGGAATAGGAAGGAGTTGGATATCACATCTCATGCTAAAGGGAGGGTCTCAGGTTTGGAAGGGGAAGGATTTGGATATCACATCTCATGTTATCGGAAGGATCTCACGTTTGGTATTAGAAGTATTGAGATATCATATCTCATGCTATAGGAAGGGTCTCAGGATTGGAATGGGAAGGAGTTGGATATCACATCTCATGCTATAGGGAGGGTCTCAGGATTGGAATGGGAAGGACTTAGATATCACATATCATGCTATAGGGAGGGTCTCAGTTTTGATATTAGAAGCATTGAGATATCACATCTCATGCTATCGGAAGTGTCTCAGGATTGGAATGGGAAGGAGCTGGATATCACATCTCATGCTAAAGGAAGGGTCTCAGGTTTGGAACGGGAAGGATTTGGATATCACATCTCATGTTATAGGAAGGGTCTCAGGTTTGGTATAAGCATTGAGATATCACATCTCTGCTATCGGAAGAGTCTCAGGATTGGAATGGGAAGGAGTTGAATATCCCATCTCATGTTATAGGACGGGTCTCAGGTTTGTTATTAGAATCATTGAGATATCATATTGCATGCTGTAGGAAGGGTCTAAGGGTTGGAATGTGAAGGACTTGGATATCACATCTCATGCTATAGATAGGCTCTTAGGTTTGGAAAGGGAAGGAGTTGGATATCACATTTCATGTTAGAGGAAGGATCTCAGGTTTGGTATTAGAAGCATAGAGATATCACATCTCATGCTATAGGAAGGGTCTCAGGATTGGAATGGGAAGCAGTTGGATATCACATCTCATGCTATAGGAAGTGTCTCAGGATTGGAATGGGAAGGACTTGGGTATCACATCTCATGCTATAGGGAGGGTCTCAAGTTTGATATTAGAAGCATTGAGATATCACATTTCATGATATCGGAAGGGTCTCAAGATTGGAATGGGAAGGAGTTGGCTATCACATCTCATGATAAAGGAAGGGTCTAAGGTTTGGAAGGGGAAGGATTTGGATATCACATCTCATGTTATAGGACGGGTCTCAGGTTTGGTATTAGAAGCATTGAGATATCAAGTCTCATGGTATAGGAAGGGTCTCAGAATTGGAATGGGAAGGAGTTGGATATCACATCTCAAGCTATAGGAAGGGTCTCAGGATTAGAATGGGAAGGAGTTTGATATCACATCTCATGCCATAGTATGGGTCTCAGGTTTGGTAGAAGCATTGGGATATCAGATCTCATGCTATCGGAAGGGTATCGGGATTGGATTTGGAAGGAGTTGGATATCCCATCTCATGCTATAGGAAGGGTCTCAGGTTGGAATGGGAAGGAGTTGGATATCACATCTCATGTTATAGGAAGGGTCTCAGGATTGGAATGGGAAGGACTTGGATATCACATCTCATGCTATAGGAAGGCTCTCAGGTTTGCAAGGGGAAAGAGTTGGATATCACATTTCATGTTAGAAGTAGGATCTCAGGTTTGGTATTAGAAGTATTGAGATATCACATCTCATGCTATCAGAAGGATCTCAGGTTTGGTAAAGAAGCATTGAGATATCATATCTTATGCTATCAGAAGAGTCTCAGGATTGGAATGGGAAGGAGTTGGATATCACATCTCATGCTAAAGGGAGGGTCTCAGGTTTGGAAGATAAGGATTTGGATATCACATCTCATGTTATAGGAAGGATCTCAGGTTTGGTATAAGCATTGAGATATCACATCTGTGCTATCGGAAGGGCCTCAGGATTGGAATGGGAAGGAGTTGGATATTCCCATCTCATGTTATAGGGAGGGTCTCAAGTTTGATATTAGAAGCATTGAGATATCACATTTCATGATATCGGAAGGGTCTCAAGATTGGAATGGGAAGGAGTTGGCTATCACATCTCATGATAAAGGAAGGGTCTAAGGTTTGGAAGGGGAAGGATTTGGATATCACATCTCATGTTATAGGACGGGTCTCAGGTTTGGTATTAGAAGCATTGAGATATCAAGTCTCATGGTATAGGAAGGGTCTCAGAATTGGAATGGGAAGGAGTTGGATATCACATCTCAAGCTATAGGTAGGGTCTCAGGATTAGAATGGGAAGGAGTTTGATATCACATCTCATGCCATAGTATGGGTCTCAGGTTTGGTAGAAGCATTGGGATATCAGATCTCATGCTATCGGAAGGGTATCGGGATTGGATTTGGAAGGAGTTGGATATCCCATCTCATGCTATAGGAAGGGTCTCAGGTTGGAATGGGAAGGAGTTGGATATCACATCTCATGTTATAGGAAGGGTCTCAGGATTGGAATGGGAAGGACTTGGATATCACATCTCATGCTATAGGAAGGCTCTCAGGTTTGCAAGGGGAAAGAGTTGGATATCACATTTCATGTTAGAGGTAGGATCTCAGGTTTGGTATTAGAAGTATTGAGATATCACATCTCATGCTATCAGAAGGATCTCAGGTTTGGTAAAGAAGCATTGAGATATCATATCTTATGCTATCAGAAGAGTCTCAGGATTGGAATGGGAAGGAGTTGGATATCACATCTCATGCTAAAGGGAGGGTCTCAGGTTTGGAAGATAAGGATTTGGATATCACATCTCATGTTATAGGAAGGATCTCAGGTTTGGTATTAGAAGTATTGAGATATCACATCTCATGCTATCGGAAGGATCTCAGGTTTGGTATAGAAGCATTGAGATATCATATCTTATGCTATCAGAAGGGTCTCAGGATTGGAATGGGAAGGAGTTGGATATCACATCTCATGCTAAAGGGAGGGTCTCAGGTTTGGAAGGGGAAGGATTTGGATATCACATCTCATGTTATAGGATGGATCCCAGGTTTGGTATTAAAAGTATTGAGATATCACATCTCATGTTATCGGAAGGATCTCAGGTTTGGTATTAGAAGTATTGAGATATCACCTCTCATGCTATAGGAAGGGTCTCAGGATTGGAATGGGAAGGAGTTGGATATCACATCTCATGCTAAAGGAAGGGTCTCAGGTTTGGTAGAAGCATTGAGATATCACATCTCATGCTATAGGAAGGGTCTCAGGATTGGAATGGGAAGGACTTAGATATCACATATCATGCTATAGGGAGGGTCTCAGTTTTGATATTAGAAGCATTGAGATATCACATCATGCTATCGGAAGTGTCTCAGGATTGGAATGGGAAGGAGCTGGATATCACATCTCATGCTAATGGAAGGGTCTCAGGTTTGGAACGGGAAGGAGTTGGATATCACATCTCATGTTATAGGAAGGGTCTCAGGTTTGGTATAAACATTGAGATATCACATCTCTGCTATCGGAAGTGTCTCAGAATTGGAATGGGAAGGAGTTGGATATCCCATCTCATGTTATAGGACGGGTCTCAGGTTTTTTATTAGAATCATAGAGATATCATATTGCATGCTGTAGGAAGGGTCTAAGGATTGGAATGGGAAGGACTTGGATATCACATCTCATGCTATAGATAGGCTCTCAGGTTTGGAAAGTGAAGGAGTTGGATATCACATTTCATGTTAGAGGAAGGATCTCAGGTTTGGTATTAGAGGCATTGAGATATCACATCTCAGGCTATAGGAAGGGTCTCAGGATTGGAATGGGAAGGAGTTGGATATCACATCTCATGCTATAGGAAGGGTCTCAGGTTTGGTATAAGCATTGAGATATCACATCTCATGCTATAGGAAGGGTCCAGGATTGGAATGGAAGGAGTTGGATATCACATCTCATGTTATAGGAAGGATCTCAGGTTTGGTATTAGAAGCATTGAGACATCACATCTCATGCTATAGGAAGGGTCTCATGATTGGAATGGGAAGGAGTTGGATATCACATCTCATGCTATAGGAAGGGTCTCAGGATTGGAATGGGAAGGAGTTGAATATGACATCTCATGCCGTAGGAAGGGTCTCAGGTTTGGTATAAACATTGAGATATCACATCTCTGCTATCGAAAGGGTCTCAGGATTGGAATGGAAAGGAGTTGGATATCCCATCTCATGTTATAGGAAGAGTCTCAGGTTTGGTATTAGAAGCATTGAGATATCACATCTCATGCTATAGGAAGTGTCTCAGGATTGGAATGGGAAGGACTTGGGTATCACATCTCATGCTATAGGGAGGGTCTCAAGTTTGATATTAGAAGCATTGAGATATCACATCTCATGCTATAGGAAGGGTCTCAGGATTGGAATGGGAAGGAGTTGGATATCACATCTCATGCTATAGGAAGGGTCTCAGGTTTGGTATAAGCAGTGAGATATCACATCTCATGCTATAGGAAGTGTCTCAGGATTGGAATGGGAAGGAGTTGGATATCACATCTCATGTTATAGGAAGGATCTCAGGTTTGGTATAAGCATTGAGATATCACATCTCTGCTATCGGAAGGGTCTAAGGTTTGGAAGGGGAAGGATTTGGATATCACATCTCATGTTATAGGACGGGTCTCAGGTTTGGTATTAGAAGCATTGAGATATCAAGTCTCATGGTATAGGAAGGGTCTCAGAATTGGAATGGGAAGGAGTTGGATATCACATCTCAAGCTATAGGAAGGGTCTCAGGATTAGAATGGGAAGGAGTTTGATATCACATCTCATGCCATAGTATGGGTCTCAGGTTTGGTAGAAGCATTGGGATATCAGATCTCATGCTATCGGAAGGGTATCGGGATTGGATTTGGAAGGAGTTGGATATCCCATCTCATGCTATAGGAAGGGTCTCAGGTTGGAATGGGAAGGAGTTGGATATCACATCTCATGTTATAGGAAGGGTCTCAGGATTGGAATGGGAAGGACTTGGATATCACATCTCATGCTATAGGAAGGCTCTCAGGTTTGCAAGGGGAAAGAGTTGGATATCACATTTCATGTTAGAGGTAGGATCTCAGGTTTGGTATTAGAAGTATTGAGATATCACATCTCATGCTATCAGAAGGATCTCAGGTTTGGTATAGAAGCATTGAGATATCATATCTTATGCTATCAGAAGAGTCTCAGGATTGGAATGGGAAGGAGTTGGATATGACATCTCATGCTAAAGGGAGGGTCTCAGGTTTGGAAGATAAGGATTTGGATATCACATCTCATGTTATAGGAAGGATCTCAGGTTTGGTATTAGAAGTATTGAGATATCACATCTCATGCTATCGGAAGGATCTCAGGTTTGGTATAGAAGCATTGAGATATCATATCTTATGCTATCAGAAGGGTCTCAGGATTGGAATGGGAAGGAGTTGAATATGACATCTCATGCCGTAGGAAGGGTCTCAGGTTTGGTATAAACATTGAGATATCACATCTCTGCTATCAAAAGGGTCTCAGGATTGGAATGGGAAGGAGTTGGATATCCCATCTCATGTTATAGGAAGAGTCTCAGGTTTGGTATTAGAAGCATTGAGATATCACATCTCGTGCTATAGGAAGTGTCTCAGGATTGGAATGGGAAGGACTTGGATATCACATCTCATGCTATAGGTAGGGTCTCAAGTTTGATATTAGAAGCATTGAGATATCACATCTCATGCTATAGGAAGGGTCTGAGGATTGGAATGGGAAGGAGTTGGATATCACATCTCATGCTATGGGAAGGGTCTCAGGTTTGGTATAAGCAGTGAGATATCACATCTCATGCTATAGGAAGTGTCTCAGGATTGGAATGGGAAGGAGTTGGATATCACATCTCATGTTATAGGAAGGATCTCAGGTTTGGTATAAGCATTGAGATATCACATCTCTGCTATCGGAAGGGTCTCAGGATTGGAAAGGGAAGGAGTTGGATATTCCCATCTCATGTTATAAGAAGGGTCTCAGGTTTGGTATTAGAAGCATTGAGATATCACAACTCATGCTATAGGAAGGGTCTCAGGATTGGAATGGGAAGGACTTGGATATCACATCTCATGCTATAGGGAGGGTCTCAAGTTTGATATTAGAAGCTTTGAGATATCACATCTCATGATATCGGAAGGGTCTCAGGATTGGAATGGGAAGGAGTTGGATATCACATCTCATGATAAAGGAAGGGTCTAAGGTTTGGAAGGGGAAGGATTTGGATATCACATCTCATGTTATATTACGGGTCTCAGGTTTGGTATTAGAAGCATTGAGATATCAAGTCTCATAGTATAGGAAGGGTCTCAGAATTGGAATGGGAAGGAGTTGGATATCACATCTCAAGCTATAGGAAGGGTCTCAGGATTGGAATGGGAAGGACTTGGATATCACATCTCATGCTATAGGAAGGCTCTCAGGTTTGGAAGGGGAAAGAGTTGGATATCACATTTCATGTTAGAGGTAGGATCTCAGGTTTGGTATTAGAGGCATTGAGATATCACATCTCATGCTATCAGAAGGGTCTCAGGAATGGAATGGGAAGGAGTTGGATATCACATCTCATGCTAAAGGGAGGGTCTCAGGTTTGGAAGGGGAAGGATTTGGATATCACATCTCATGTTATAGGAAGGATCTCAGGTTTGGTATTAGAAGCATTGAGATATCACATCTCATGCTATCGGAAGGATCTCAGGTTTGGTATTAGAAGCATTGAGATATCACATCTCATGCTATCAGAAGAGTCTCAGGATTGGAATAGGAAGGAGTTGGATATCACATCTCATGCTAAAGGGAGGGTCTCAGGTTTGGAAGGGGAAGGATTTGGATATCACATCTCATGTTATCGGAAGGATCTCACGTTTGGTATTAGAAGTATTGAGATATCATATCTCATGCTATAGGAAGGGTCTCAGGATTGGAATGGGAAGGAGTTGGATATCACATCTCATGCTATAGGGAGGGTCTCAGGATTGGAATGGGAAGGACTTAGATATCACATATCATGCTACATGGAGGGTCCCAGTTTTGATATTAGAAGCATTGAGATATCACATCTCATGCTATCGGAAGTGTCTCAGGATTGGAATGGGAAGGAGCTGGATATCACATCTCATGCTAAAGGAAGGGTCTCAGGTTTGGAACGGGAAGGATTTGGATATCACATCTCATGTTATAGGAAGGGTCTCAGGTTTGGTATAAGCATTGAGATATCACATCTCTGCTATCGGAAGAGTCTCAGGATTGGAATGGGAAGGAGTTGAATATCCCATCTCATGTTATAGGACGGGTCTCAGGTTTGTTATTAGAATCATTGAGATATCATATTGCATGCTGTAGGAAGGGTCTAAGGGTTGGAATGTGAAGGACTTGGATATCACATCTCATGCTATAGATAGGCTCTTAGGTTTGGAAAGGGAAGGAGTTGGATATCACATTTCATGTTAGAGGAAGGATCTCAGGTTTGGTATTAGAAGCATAGAGATATCACATCTCATGCTATAGGAAGGGTCTCAGGATTGGAATGGGAAGCAGTTGGATATCACATCTCATGCTATAGGAAGTGTCTCAGGATTGGAATGGGAAGGACTTGGGTATCACATCTCATGCTATAGGGAGGGTCTCAAGTTTGATATTAGAAGCATTGAGATATCACATCTCATGCTATAGGAAGGGTCTCAGGATTGGAATGGGAAGTAGTTGGATATCACATCTCATGCTATAGGAAGGGTCTCAGGTTTGGTATAAGCAGTGAGATATCACATCTCATGCTATAGGAAGTGTCTCAGGATTGGAATGGGAAGGAGTTGGATATCACATCTCATGTTATAGGAAGGATCTCAGGTTTGGTATAAGCATTGAGATATCACATCTGTGCTATCGGAAGGGTCTCAGGATTGGAATGGGAAGGAGTTGGATATTCCCATCTCATGTTATAGGGAGGGTCTCAAGTTTGATATTAGAAGCATTGAGATATCACATTTCATGATATCGGAAGGGTCTCAAGATTGGAATGGGAAGGAGTTGGCTATCACATCTCATGATAAAGGAAGGGTCTAAGGTTTGGAAGGGGAAGGATTTGGATATCACATCTCATGTTATAGGACGGGTCTCAGGTTTGGTATTAGAAGCATTGAGATATCACATCTCATGATAAAGGAAGGGTCTCAGAATTGGAATGGGAAGGAGTTGGATATCACATCTCAAGCTATAGGAAGGGTCTCAGGATTAGAATGGGAAGGAGTTTGATATCACATCTCATGCCATAGTATGGGTCTCAGGTTTGGTAGAAGCATTGGGATATCAGATCTCATGCTATCGGAAGGGTATCGGGATTGGATTTGGAAGGAGTTGGATACCCCATCTCATGCTATAGGAAGGGTCTCAGGTTGGAATGGGAAGGAGTTGGATATCACATCTCATGTTATAGGAAGGGTCTCAGGATTGGAATGGGAAGGACTTGGATATCACATCTCATGCTATAGGAAGGCTCTCAGGTTTGCAAGGGGAAAGAGTTGGATATCACATTTCATGTTAGAGGTAGGATCTCAGGTTTGGTATTAGAAGTATTGAGATATCACATCTCATGCTATCAGAAGGATCTCAGGTTTGGTATAGAAGCATTGAGATATCATATCTTATGCTATCAGAAGAGTCTCAGGATTGGAATGGGAAGGAGTTGGATATGACATCTCATGCTAAAGGGAGGGTCTCAGGTTTGGAAGATAAGGATTTGGATATCACATCTCATGTTATAGGAAGGATCTCAGGTTTGGTATTAGAAGTATTGAGATATCACATCTCATGCTATCGGAAGGATCTCAGGTTTGGTATAGAAGCATTGAGATATCATATCTTATGCTATCAGAAGGGTCTCAGGATTGGAATGGGAAGGAGTTGGATATCACATCTCATGCTAAAGGGAGGGTCTCAGGTTTGGAAGGGGAAGGATTTGGATATCACATCTCATGTTATAGGATGGATCCCAGGTTTGGTATTAGAAGTATTGAGATATCACATCTCATGTTATCGGAAGGATCTCAGGTTTGGTATTAGAAGTATTGAGATATCACCTCTCATGCTATAGGAAGGGTCTCAGGATTGGAATGGGAAGGAGTTGGATATCACATCTCATGCTAAAGGAAGGGTCTCAGGTTTGGTAGAAGCATTGAGATATCACATCTCATGCTATAGGAAGGGTCTCAGGATTGGAATGGGAAGGACTTAGATATCACATATCATGCTATAGGGAGGGTCTCAGTTTTGATATTAGAAGCATTGAGATATCACATCTCATGCTATCGGAAGTGTCTCAGGATTGGAATGGGAAGGAGCTGGATATCACATCTCATGCTAAATGAAGGGTCTCAGGTTTGGAACGGGAAGGAGTTGGATATCACATCTCATGTTATAGGAAGGGTCTCAGGTTTGGTATAAACATTGAGATATCACATCTCTGCTATCGGAAGTGTCTCAGAATTGGAATGGGAAGGAGTTGGATATCCCATCTCATGTTATAGGACGGGTCTCAGGTTTTTTATTAGAATCATTGAGATATCATATTGCATGCTGTAGGAAGGGTCTAAGGATTGGAATGGGAAGGACTTGGATATCACATCTCATGCTATAGATAGGCTCTCAGGTTTGGAAAGTGAAGGAGTTGGATATCACATTTCATGTTAGAGGAAGGATCTCAGGTTTGGTATTAGAGGCATTGAGATATCACATCTCAGGCTATAGGAAGGGTCTCAGGATTGGAATGGGAAGGAGTTGGATATCACATCTCATGCTATAGGAAGGGTCTCAGGTTTGGTATAAGCATTGAGATATCACATCTCATGCTATAGGAAGGGTCCAGGATTGGAATGGAAGGAGTTGGATATCACATCTCATGTTATAGGAAGGATCTCAAGTTTGGTATTAGAAGCATTGAGACATCACATCTCATGCTATAGGAAGGGTCTCATGATTGGAATGGGAAGGAGTTGGATATCACATCTCATGCTATAGGAAGGGTCTCAGGATTGGAATGGGAAGGAGTTGAATATGACATCTCATGCCGTAGGAAGGGTCTCAGGTTTGGTATAAACATTGAGATATCACATCTCTGCTATCGAAAGGGTCTCAGGATTGGAATGGAAAGGAGTTGGATATCCCATCTCATGTTATAGGACGGGTCTCAGGTTTTTTATTAGAATCATTGAGATATCATATTGCATGCTGTAGGAAGGGTCTAAGGATTGGAATGGGAAGGACTTGGATATCACATCTCATGCTATAGATAGGCTCTCAGGTTTGGAAAGTGAAGGAGTTGGATATCACATTTCATGTTAGAGGAAGGATCTCAGGTTTGGTATTAGAGGCATTGAGATATCACATCTCAGGCTATAGGAAGGGTCTCAGGATTGGAATGGGAAGGAGTTGGATATCACATCTCATGCTATAGGAAGGGTCTCAGGTTTGGTATAAGCATTGAGATATCACATCTCATGCTAAAGGGAGGGTCTCAGGTTTGGAATGGGAAGGATTTGGATATCACATCTCATGTTATAGGAAGGACCTTAGGTTTGGTATTAGAAGCATTGAGATATCACATCTCATGCTATAGGAAGGGTCTCGGGATTGGAATGGGAAGGAGTTGGATATCACATCTCATGTTATAGGAAGGATCTCAGGTTTGGTATTAGAAGCATTGAGATATCACATCTCATGCTATAGGAAGGGTCTCAGGATTGGAATGGGAGGAGCTATATATCACATCTCATGCTCAAGGAAGGGTCTCAGGTTTGGAAGGGGAAGGATTTGTATATCACATCTCATGTTATAGGACGGGTCTCAGGTTTGGTATTAGAAGCATTGTGATATCACATCTCATGCTATAGGATGTGTCTCAGGATTGGAATGGGAAGGAGTTGGATATCACATCTCATGCTATAGGAAGGGTTTCAGGTTTGGTAGAAGCATTGAGATATCACATCTCATGCTATAGGAAGAGTCTCAGGTTTGGGAAGGGAAGGATTTGGATTTCACATCTCATGTTATAGGATGGTTCTCATGTTTGGTTTTTGAAGCATTGAGATATCACATCTCATGCTATCGGAAGGGTCTCAGGTTTGGAATGGGAAGGAGTTGGATATCAGATCTCCTGTTATAGGAAGGGTCTCAGGTTTGGAATGGGAAGGAGTTGGATATGACATCTCTTGTTATAGGGAGGGTCTCAGAATTTGAATGGTAAGGAGTTGGATATCACATCTCATGCTATAGGAAGGGTCTCAGGTTGGAATGGGAAGGAATTGGATATCACATCTCATGTTATAGGAAGGGTCTCAGGTTTTTTATTAGAAACATTGAGATATCACATCTCATGTTATAGGACGGTTCCCAGGTTTGGTATTAGAAGCATTGAGATATCACATCTCATGGTATAGGAAGGGTCTCAGGGTTGGAATGGGAAGGAGTTGGATATCACATCTCATCCAATAGGAAGGGTCTCAGGTTTGGAATGGGAAGGAATTGGATATCACATCTCATGTTATAGGAAGGATCTCAGGTTTGGTATTAGAAGCATTGAGATATCACATCTCATGCTATAGGAAGGGTCTCAGGATTGGAATGTGAAGGATTTGGATATCACATCTCATGCTAAAGGAAGGGTCTCAGGTTTGGTATAAGCATTGAGATATCACATCTCATGCTATAGGAAGGGTCTCAGGATTTGAATGGCAAGGAGTTGGATATCACATCTCATGCCATAGGAAGCGTCTCAGGTTTGGTATAAGCATTGAGATATCACATCTCTGCTATCGGAAGGTTCTCAGGATTGGATTGGGAAGAAGTTGGATATCCCTTCCCATGCTATAGGAAGTGTCTCAGGTTGGAATGGGAAGGAGTTGAATATCACATCTCATGTTATAGGAAGGGTCTCAGGATTGGAATGGGAAGGATTTGGATATCACATCTCTTGCTATAGGAAGGGTCTCAGGATTGGAATGGGAAGGATTTGGATATCACATCTCATGTCATAGGAAGGATCTCAGGTTTGGTATTAGAAGCATTGATATATCACATCTCATGCTATAGGAATGGTCTCAGGATTGGAATGGGTAGGAGTTGGATATTACATATGCTATAGGAAGTGTCTCAGGTTTGGAACGGGAAGGAGTTGGATATCACATCTCATGTTATAGGAAGGGTCTCAGGTTTGGTATAAGTATTGAGATATCACATCTCTGCTATCAGGAGTGGCTCAGGATTGGAATGGGAAGGAGTTGGATATCCCATCTCATGTTAAAGGACGGGTCTCTGGTTTGGTATTAGAATCATTGAGATATCACATCGCATGCTGTAGGAAGGGTCTAAGGATTGGAATGGGATGGACTTGGATATCACATCTCATGCTATAGGTAGGCTCTCAGGTTTGGTATAAGCATTGAGATATCACATCTCATGCTATAGGAAGGGTCTCAGGATTGGAATGGGAAGGATTTGGATATCACATCTCATGCTATAGGAAGGGTCTCAGATTTGGTATAAGCATTGAGATATCACATCTCATGCTATAGGAAGGGTCTCAGGATTGGAATGGGAAGGAGTTGTATATGACATCTCAAGCCTTAGGAAGGGTCTCAGGTTTGGTATAAGCATTGAGATATCACATCTCTGCTATCGGAAGGGTCTCAGGATTGGAATGGGAAGGAGTTGGATATCCCATCTCATGTTATAGGAAGGGTCTCAGGTTTGGTATTAGAAGCATTGAGATATCACATCTCATGCTATAGGAAGGGTCTCAGGATTGGAATGGGAAGGAGTTGGATATCACATCTCATTATAAAGGAAGGGTCTAAGGTTTGGAAGGGGAAGGATTTGGATATCACATCTCATGTTATAGGACGGGTCTCAGGTTTGGTATTAGAAGCATTGAGATATCAAGTCTCATGGTATAAGAAGGGTCTCAGAATTGGAATGGGAAGGAGTTGGATATCACATCTCAAGCTATAGGAAGCGTCTCAGGATTGGAATGGGAAGGAGTTTGATATCACATCTCATGCCATAGTATGGGTCTCAGGTTTGGTAGAAGCATTGGGATATCACATCTCATGCTATAGGAAGGGTCTCAGGATTGGAATGGGAAGAAGTTGGATATCACATCTCAAGCTATAGGAAGGGTCTCAGGTTTGGTATAAGCATTGAGATATCACATCTCATGCTATAGGAAGGGTCTCAGGGTTGGAATGGGAAGGAGTTGTATATGACATCTCATGCCATAGGAAGGGTCTCAGGTTTGGTATAAGCATTGAGATATCACATCACATGCTATAGGAAGGGTCTCAGGATTGGAATGGGAAGGACTTGGATATCACATCACATGCTATAGGAAGGGTCTCAGGATTGGAATGGGAAGGACTTGGATATCACATCTCATGCTATAGGCAGGGTCTCAGGTTTGGAAAGGGAAGGAGATGGATATCACATTTCATGTTAGAGGTAGGATCTCAGGTTTGGTATTAGAGGCAATGAGATATCACATCTCATGCTATCAGAAGGGTCTCAGGATTGGAATGGGAAGGAGTTGGATAACACATTTCATGCTAAAGGGAGGGTCTCAGGTTTGGAAGGGGAAGGATTTGGAAATCACATCTCATATTATAGGAAGGATCTCAGGTTTGGTATTAGAAGCATTGAGATATCACATCTCATGCTATCGGAAGGATCTCAGGTTTGGTATAAGAGGCATTGAGATATCACATCTCATGCTATCATAAGGGTCTCAGGATTGGAATGGGAAGGAGTTGGATATCACATCTCATGTTATAGGAAGGATCTCAGGTTTGGTATTAGAAGCATTGAGACATCACATCTCATGCTATAGGAAGGGTCTCAGGATTGGAATGGGAAGGAGTTGGATATCACATCTCATGCTATAGGAAGGGTCTCAGGTTTGGTATAAGCATTGAGATATCACATCTCATGCTATAGGAAGGGTCTCAGGATTGGAATGGGAAGGATTTGGATATCACATCTTATGCTATAGGAAGGGTCTCAGGTTTGGTATAAGCACTGAGATATCACATCTCATGCTATAGGAAGGGTCTCAGGATTGGAATGGGAAGAAGTTGGATATCACATCTCATGCTATAGGAAGGGTCTCAGGTTTGGTATAAGCATTGAGATATCACATCTCATGCTATAGGAAGGGTCTCAGGGTTGGAATGGGAAGGAGTTGTATATGACATCTCATGCCATAGGAAGGGTCTCAGGTTTGGTATAAGCATTGAGATATCACATCACATGCTATAGGAAGGGTCTCACGATTGGAATGGGAAGGACTTGGATATCACATCTCATGCTATAGGCAGGGTCTCAGGGTTGGAAAGGGAAGGAGATGGATATCACATTTCATGTTAGAGGTAGGATCTCAGGTTTGGTATTAGAGGCATTGAGATATCACATCTCATGCTATCAGAAGGGTCTCAGGATTGGAATGGGAAGGAGTTGGATATCACATTTCATGCTAAAGGGAGGGTCTCAGGTTTGGAACGGGAAGGAGTTGGATATCACATCTCATGTTATAGGAAGGGTCTCAGGTTTGGTATAAACATTGAGATATCACATCTCTGCTATCGGAAGTGTCTCAGAATTGGAATGGGAAGGAGTTGGATATCCCATCTCATGTTATAGGACGGGTCTCAGGTTTTTTATTAGAATCATTGAGATATCATATTGCATGCTGTAGGAAGGGTCTAAGGATTGGAATGGGAAGGACTTGGATATCACATCTCATGCTATAGATAGGCTCTCAGGTTTGGAAAGTGAAGGAGTTGGATATCACATTTCATGTTAGAGGAAGGATCTCAGGTTTGGTATTAGAGGCATTGAGATATCACATCTCAGGCTATAGGAAGGGTCTCAGGATTGGAATGGGAAGGAGTTGGATATCACATCTCATGCTATAGGAAGGGTCTCAGGTTTGGTATAAGCATTGAGATATCACATCTCATGCTATAGGAAGGGTCCAGGATTGGAATGGAAGGAGTTGGATATCACATCTCATGTTATAGGAAGGATCTCAGGTTTGGTATTAGAAGCATTGAGACATCACATCTCATGCTATAGGAAGGGTCTCATGATTGGAATGGGAAGGAGTTGGATATCACATCTCATGCTATAGGAAGGGTCTCAGGATTGGAATGGGAAGGAGTTGAATATGACATCTCATGCCGTAGGAAGGGTCTCAGGTTTGGTATAAACATTGAGATATCACATCTCTGCTATCGAAAGGGTCTCAGGTTGGAATGGGAAGGAATTGGATATCACATCTCATGTTATAGGAAGGGTCTCAGGTTTTTTATTAGAAACATTGAGATATCACATCTCATGTTATAGGACGGTTCCCAGGTTTGGTATTAGAAGCATTGAGATATCACATCTCATGGTATAGGAAGGGTCTCAGGGTTGGAATGGGAAGGAGTTGGATATCACATCTCATCCAATAGGAAGGGTCTCAGGTTTGGAATGGGAAGGAATTGGATATCACATCTCATGTTATAGGAAGGATCTCAGGTTTGGTATTAGAAGCATTGAGATATCACATCTCATGCTATAGGAAGGGTCTCAGGATTGGAATGTGAAGGATTTGGATATCACATCTCATGCTAAAGGAAGGGTCTCAGGTTTGGTATAAGCATTGAGATATCACATCTCATGCTATAGGAAGGGTCTCAGGATTTGAATGGCAAGGAGTTGGATATCACATCTCATGCCATAGGAAGCGTCTCAGGTTTGGTATAAGCATTGAGATATCACATCTCTGCTATCGGAAGGTTCTCAGGATTGGATTGGGAAGAAGTTGGATATCCCTTCCCATGCTATAGGAAGTGTCTCAGGTTGGAATGGGAAGGAGTTGAATATCACATCTCATGTTATAGGAAGGGTCTCAGGATTGGAATGGGAAGGATTTGGATATCACATCTCTTGCTATAGGAAGGGTCTCAGGATTGGAATGGGAAGGATTTGGATATCACATCTCATGTCATAGGAAGGATCTCAGGTTTGGTATTAGAAGCATTGATATATCACATCTCATGCTATAGGAATGGTCTCAGGATTGGAATGGGTAGGAGTTGGATATTACATATGCTATAGGAAGTGTCTCAGGTTTGGAACGGGAAGGAGTTGGATATCACATCTCATGTTATAGGAAGGGTCTCAGGTTTGGTATAAGCATTGAGATATCACATCTCTGCTATCAGGAGTGGCTCAGGATTGGAATGGGAAGGAGTTGGATATCCCATCTCATGTTAAAGGACGGGTCTCTGGTTTGGTATTAGAATCATTGAGATATCACATCGCATGCTGTAGGAAGGGTCTAAGGATTGGAATGGGATGGACTTGGATATCACATCTCATGCTATAGGTAGGCTCTCAGGTTTGGTATAAGCATTGAGATATCACATCTCATGCTATAGGAAGGGTCTCAGGATTGGAATGGGAAGGATTTGGATATCACATCTCATGCTATAGGAAGGGTCTCAGATTTGGTATAAGCATTGAGATATCACATCTCATGCTATAGGAAGGGTCTCAGGATTGGAATGGGAAGGAGTTGTATATGACATCTCAAGCCTTAGGAAGGGTCTCAGGTTTGGTATAAGCATTGAGATATCACATCTCTGCTATCGGAAGGGTCTCAGGATTGGAATGGGAAGGAGTTGGATATCCCATCTCAGGCCATAGGAAGGGTCTCAGATTTGGTATAAGCATTGAGATATCACATCTCATGATATCGGAAGGGTCTCAGGATTGGAATGGGAAGGAGTTGGATATCACATCTCATTATAAAGGAAGGGTCTAAGGTTTGGAAGGGGATGGATTTGGATATCACATCTCATGTTATAGGACGGGTCTCAGGTTTGGTATTAGAAGCATTGAGATATCAAGTGTCATGGTATAAGAAGGGTCTCAGAATTGGAATGGGAAGGAGTTGGATATCACATCTCAAGCTATAGGAAGCGTC
Organism: Ambystoma mexicanum; assembly: GCF_040938575.1. Classification (NCBI taxonomy): domain Eukaryota; kingdom Metazoa; phylum Chordata; class Amphibia; order Caudata; family Ambystomatidae; genus Ambystoma; species Ambystoma mexicanum. The sequence goes on along the minus strand of NW_027182455.1, from coordinate 16,494,921 downwards.
TCAGGATTGGAATGGGAAGGAGTTTGATATCACATCTCATGCCATAGTATGGGTCTCAGGTTTGGTAGAAGCATTGGGATATCACATCTCATGCTATCGGAAGGGTATCAGTATTGGATTTGGAAGGAGTTGGATATCCCATCTCATGCTATAGGAAGGGTCTCAGGTTAGAATGGGAAGGAGTTGGATATCACATTTCATGTTATAGGAAGGGTCTCAGGATTGGAATGGGAAGGACTTGGATATCATATCTCATGTTATAGGAAGGATCTCAGGTTTGGTATTAGAAGTATTGAGATATCACATCTCATGCTATCGGAAGGATCTCAGGTTTGGTATAGAAGCATTGAGATATCATATCTTATGCTATCAGAAGGGTCTCAGGATTGGAATGGGAAGGAGTTGGATATCACATCTCATGCTAAAGGGAGGGTCTCAGGTTTGGAAGGGGAAGGATTTGGATATCACATCTCATGTTATAGGATGGATCCCAGGTTTGGTATTAGAAGTATTGAGATATCACATCTCATGTTATCGGAAGGATCTCAGGTTTGGTATTAGAAGTATTGAGATATCACCTCTCATGCTATAGGAAGGGTCTCAGGATTGGAATGGGAAGGAGTTGGATATCACATCTCATGCTAAAGGAAGGGTCTCAGGTTTGGTAGAAGCATTGAGATATCACATCTCATGCTATAGGAAGGGTCTCAGGATTGGAATGGGAAGGACTTAGATATCACATATCATGCTATAGGGAGGGTCTCAGTTTTGATATTAGAAGCATTGAGATATCACATCTCATGCTATCGGAAGTGTCTCAGGATTGGAATGGGAAGGAGCTGGATATCACATCTCATGCTAAATGAAGGGTCTCAGGTTTGGAACGGGAAGGAGTTGGATATCACATCTCATGTTATAGGAAGGGTCTCAGGTTTGGTATAAACATTGAGATATCACATCTCTGCTATCGGAAGTGTCTCAGGATTGGAATGGAAAGGAGTTGGATATCCCATCTCATGTTATAGGACGGGTCTCAGGTTTTTTATTAGAATCATTGAGATATCATATTGCATGCTGTAGGAAGGGTCTAAGGATTGGAATGGGAAGGACTTGGATATCACATCTCATGCTATAGATAGGCTCTCAGGTTTGGAAAGTGAAGGAGTTGGATATCACATTTCATGTTAGAGGAAGGATCTCAGGTTTGGTATTAGAGGCATTGAGATATCACATCTCAGGCTATAGGAAGGGTCTCAGGATTGGAATGGGAAGGAGTTGGATATCACATCTCATGCTATAGGAAGGGTCTCAGGTTTGGTATAAGCATTGAGATATCACATCTCATGCTAAAGGGAGGGTCTCAGGTTTGGAATGGGAAGGATTTGGATATCACATCTCATGTTATAGGAAGGACCTTAGGTTTGGTATTAGAAGCATTGAGATATCACATCTCATGCTATAGGAAGGGTCTCGGGATTGGAATGGGAAGGAGTTGGATATCACATCTCATGTTATAGGAAGGATCTCAGGTTTGGTATTAGAAGCATTGAGATATCACATCTCATGCTATAGGAAGGGTCTCAGGATTGGAATGGGAGGAGCTATATATCACATCTCATGCTCAAGGAAGGGTCTCAGGTTTGGAAGGGGAAGGATTTGTATATCACATCTCATGTTATAGGACGGGTCTCAGGTTTGGTATTAGAAGCATTGTGATATCACATCTCATGCTATAGGATGTGTCTCAGGATTGGAATGGGAAGGAGTTGGATATCACATCTCATGCTATAGGAAGGGTTTCAGGTTTGGTAGAAGCATTGAGATATCACATCTCATGCTATAGGAAGAGTCTCAGGTTTGGGAAGGGAAGGATTTGGATTTCACATCTCATGTTATAGGATGGTTCTCATGTTTGGTTTTTGAAGCATTGAGATATCACATCTCATGCTATCGGAAGGGTCTCAGGTTTGGAATGGGAAGGAGTTGGATATCAGATCTCCTGTTATAGGAAGGGTCTCAGGTTTGGAATGGGAAGTAGTTGGATAGGACATCTCTTGTTATAGGGAGGGTCTCAGAATTTGAATGGTAAGGAGTTGGATATCACATCTCATGCTATAGGAAGGGTCTCAGGTTGGAATGGGAAGGAATTGGATATCACATCTCATGTTATAGGAAGGGTCTCAGGTTTTTTATTAGAAACATTGAGATATCACATCTCATGTTATAGGACGGTTCCCAGGTTTGGTATTAGAAGCATTGAGATATCACATCTCATGGTATAGGAAGGGTCTCAGGGTTGGAATGGGAAGGAGTTGGATATCACATCTCATCCAATAGGAAGGGTCTCAGGTTTGGAATGGGAAGGAATTGGATATCACATCTCATGTTATAGGAAGGATCTCAGGTTTGGTATTAGAAGCATTGAGATATCACATCTCATGCTATAGGAAGGGTCTCAGGATTGGAATGTGAAGGATTTGGATATCACATCTCATGCTAAAGGAAGGGTCTCAGGTTTGGTATAAGCATTGAGATATCACATCTCATGCTATAGGAAGGGTCTCAGGATTTGAATGGCAAGGAGTTGGATATCACATCTCATGCCATAGGAAGCGTCTCAGGTTTGGTATAAGCATTGAGATATCACATCTCTGCTATCGGAAGGTTCTCAGGATTGGATTGGGAAGAAGTTGGATATCCCTTCCCATGCTATAGGAAGTGTCTCAGGTTGGAATGGGAAGGAGTTGAATATCACATCTCATGTTATAGGAAGGGTCTCAGGATTGGAATGGGAAGGATTTGGATATCACATCTCTTGCTATAGGAAGGGTCTCAGGATTGGAATGGGAAGGATTTGGATATCACATCTCATGTCATAGGAAGGATCTCAGGTTTGGTATTAGAAGCATTGATATATCACATCTCATGCTATAGGAATGGTCTCAGGATTGGAATGGGTAGGAGTTGGATATTACATATGCTATAGGAAGTGTCTCAGGTTTGGAACGGGAAGGAGTTGGATATCACATCTCATGTTATAGGAAGGGTCTCAGGTTTGGTATAAGCATTGAGATATCACATCTCTGCTATCAGGAGTGGCTCAGGATTGGAATGGGAAGGAGTTGGATATCCCATCTCATGTTAAAGGACGGGTCTCTGGTTTGGTATTAGAATCATTGAGATATCACATCGCATGCTGTAGGAAGGGTCTAAGGATTGGAATGGGATGGACTTGGATATCACATCTCATGCTATAGGTAGGCTCTCAGGTTTGGTATAAGCATTGAGATATCACATCTCATGCTATAGGAAGGGTCTCAGGATTGGAATGGGAAGGATTTGGATATCACATCTCATGCTATAGGAAGGGTCTCAGATTTGGTATAAGCATTGAGATATCACATCTCATGCTATAGGAAGGGTCTCAGGATTGGAATGGGAAGGAGTTGTATATGACATCTCAAGCCTTAGGAAGGGTCTCAGGTTTGGTATAAGCATTGAGATATCACATCTCTGCTATCGGAAGGGTCTCAGGATTGGAATGGGAAGGAGTTGGATATCCCATCTCATGTTATAGGAAGGGTCTCAGGTTTGGTATTAGAAGCATTGAGATATCACATCTCATGCTATAGGAAGGGTCTCAGGATTGGAATGGGAAGGAGTTGGATATCACATCTCATTATAAAGGAAGGGTCTAAGGTTTGGAAGGGGAAGGATTTGGATATCACATCTCATGTTATAGGACGGGTCTCAGGTTTGGTATTAGAAGCATTGAGATATCAAGTCTCATGGTATAAGAAGGGTCTCAGAATTGGAATGGGAAGGAGTTGGATATCACATCTCAAGCTATAGGAAGCGTCTCAGGATTGGAATGGGAAGGAGTTTGATATCACATCTCATGCCATAGTATGGGTCTCAGGTTTGGTAGAAGCATTGGGATATCACATCTCATGCTATAGGAAGGGTCTCAGGATTGGAATGGGAAGAAGTTGGATATCACATCTCAAGCTATAGGAAGGGTCTCAGGTTTGGTATAAGCATTGAGATATCACATCTCATGCTATAGGCAGGGTCTCAGGGTTGGAAAGGGAAGGAGATGGATATCACATTTCATGTTAGAGGTAGGATCTCAGGTTTGGTATTAGAGGCATTGAGATATCACATCTCATGCTATCAGAAGGGTCTCAGGATTGGAATGGGAAGGAGTTGGATATCACATTTCATGCTAAAGGGAGGGTCTCAGGTTTGGAAGGGGAAGGATTTGGAAATCACATCTCATATTATAGGAAGGATCTCAGGTTTGGTATTAGAAGCATTGAGATATCACATCTCATGCTATCGGAAGGATCTCAGGTTTGGTATAAGAGGCATTGAGATATCACATCTCATGCTATCATAAGGGTCTCAGGATTGGAATGGGAAGGAGTTGGATATCACATCTCATGTTATAGGAAGGATCTCAGGTTTGGTATTAGAAGCATTGAGACATCACATCTCATGCTATAGGAAGGGTCTCAGGATTGGAATGGGAAGGAGTTGGATATCACATCTCATGCTATAGGAAGGGTCTCAGGTTTGGTATAAGCATTGAGATATCACATCTCATGCTATAGGAAGGGTCTCAGGATTGGAAAGGGAAGGATTTGGATATCACATCTTATGCTATAGGAAGGGTCTCAGGTTTGGTATAAGCATGGAGATATCACTTCTCATGCTATAGGAAGGGTCTCAGGATTGGAATGGGAAGGAGTTGGATATCCCATCTCATGCTATAGGAAGGGTCTCAGATTTGGTATAAGCATTGAGATATCACATCTCATGCTATAGGAAGGGTCTCAGGATTGGAATGGGAAGGAGTTGTATATGACATCTCAGGCCATAGGAAGGGTCTCAGATTTGGTATAAGCATTGAGATATCACATCTCATGATATCGGAAGGGTCTCAGGATTGGAATGGGAAGGAGTTGGATATCACATCTCATTATAAAGGAAGGGTCTAAGGTTTGGAAGGGGATGGATTTGGATATCACATCTCATGTTATAGGACGGGTCTCAGGTTTGGTATTAGAAGCATTGAGATATCAAGTGTCATGGTATAAGAAGGGTCTCAGAATTGGAATGGGAAGGAGTTGGATATCACATCTCAAGCTATAGGAAGCGTCTCAGGATTGGAATGGGAAGGAGTTTGATATCACATCTCATGCCATAGTATGGGTCTCAGGTTTGGTAGAAGCATTGGGATATCACATCTCATGCTATCGGAAGGGTATCAGTATTGGATTTGGAAGGAGTTGGATATCCCATCTCATGCTATAGGAAGGGTCTCAGGTTAGAATGGGAAGGAGTTGGATATCACATTTCATGTTATAGGAAGGGTCTCAGGATTGGAATGGGAAGGACTTGGATATCATATCTCATGTTATAGGAAGGATCTCAGGTTTGGTATTAGAAGTATTGAGATATCACATCTCATGCTATCGGAAGGATCTCAGGTTTGGTATAGAAGCATTGAGATATCATATCTTATGCTATCAGAAGGGTCTCAGGATTGGAATGGGAAGGAGTTGGATATCACATCTCATGCTAAAGGGAGGGTCTCAGGTTTGGAAGGGGAAGGATTTGGATATCACATCTCATGTTATAGGATGGATCCCAGGTTTGGTATTAGAAGTATTGAGATATCACATCTCATGTTATCGGAAGGATCTCAGGTTTGGTATTAGAAGTATTGAGATATCACCTCTCATGCTATAGGAAGGGTCTCAGGATTGGAATGGGAAGGAGTTGGATATCACATCTCATGCTAAAGGAAGGGTCTCAGGTTTGGTAGAAGCATTGAGATATCACATCTCATGCTATAGGAAGGGTCTCAGGATTGGAATGGGAAGGACTTAGATATCACATATCATGCTATAGGGAGGGTCTCAGTTTTGATATTAGAAGCATTGAGATATCACATCTCATGCTATCGGAAGTGTCTCAGGATTGGAATGGGAAGGAGCTGGATATCACATCTCATGCTAAATGAAGGGTCTCAGGTTTGGAACGGGAAGGAGTTGGATATCACATCTCATGTTATAGGAAGGGTCTCAGGTTTGGTATAAACATTGAGATATCACATCTCTGCTATCGGAAGTGTCTCAGAATTGGAATGGGAAGGAGTTGGATATCCCATCTCATGTTATAGGACGGGTCTCAGGTTTTTTATTAGAATCATTGAGATATCATATTGCATGCTGTAGGAAGGGTCTAAGGATTGGAATGGGAAGGACTTGGATATCACATCTCATGCTATAGATAGGCTCTCAGGTTTGGAAAGTGAAGGAGTTGGATATCACATTTCATGTTAGAGGAAGGATCTCAGGTTTGGTATTAGAGGCATTGAGATATCACATCTCAGGCTATAGGAAGGGTCTCAGGATTGGAATGGGAAGGAGTTGGATATCACATCTCATGCTATAGGAAGGGTCTCAGGTTTGGTATAAGCATTGAGATATCATATCTCATGCTATAGGAAGGGTCCAGGATTGGAATGGAAGGAGTTGGATATCACATCTCATGTTATAGGAAGGATCTCAGGTTTGGTATTAGAAGCATTGAGACATCACATCTCATGCTATAGGAAGGGTCTCATGATTGGAATGGGAAGGAGTTGGATATCACATCTCATGCTATAGGAAGGGTCTCAGGATTGGAATGGGAAGGAGTTGAATATGACATCTCATGCCGTAGGAAGGGTCTCAGGTTTGGTATAAACATTGAGATATCACATCTCTGCTATCGAAAGGGTCTCAGGATTGGAATGGAAAGGAGTTGGATATCCCATCTCATGTTATAGGACGGGTCTCAGGTTTTTTATTAGAATCATTGAGATATCATATTGCATGCTGTAGGAAGGGTCTAAGGATTGGAATGGGAAGGACTTGGATATCACATCTCATGCTATAGATAGGCTCTCAGGTTTGGAAAGTGAAGGAGTTGGATATCACATTTCATGTTAGAGGAAGGATCTCAGGTTTGGTATTAGAGGCATTGAGATATCACATCTCAGGCTATAGGAAGGGTCTCAGGATTGGAATGGGAAGGAGTTGGATATCACATCTCATGCTATAGGAAGGGTCTCAGGTTTGGTATAAGCATTGAGATATCACATCTCATGCTAAAGGGAGGGTCTCAGGTTTGGAATGGGAAGGATTTGGATATCACATCTCATGTTATAGGAAGGACCTTAGGTTTGGTATTAGAAGCATTGAGATATCACATCTCATGCTATAGGAAGGGTCTCGGGATTGGAATGGGAAGGAGTTGGATATCACATCTCATGTTATAGGAAGGATCTCAGGTTTGGTATTAGAAGCATTGAGATATCACATCTCATGCTATAGGAAGGGTCTCAGGATTGGAATGGGAGGAGCTATATATCACATCTCATGCTCAAGGAAGGGTCTCAGGTTTGGAAGGGGAAGGATTTGGATATCACATCTCATGTTATAGGACGGGTCTCAGGTTTGGTATTAGAAGCATTGTGATATCACATCTCATGCTATAGGATGTGTCTCAGGATTGGAATGGGAAGGAGTTGGATATCACATCTCATGCTATAGGAAGGGTTTCAGGTTTGGTAGAAGCATTGAGATATCACATCTCATGCTATAGGAAGAGTCTCAGGTTTGGGAAGGGAAGGATTTGGATTTCACATCTCATGTTATAGGATGGTTCTCATGTTTGGTTTTTGAAGCATTGAGATATCACATCTCATGCTATCGGAAGGGTCTCAGGTTTGGAATGGGAAGGAGTTGGATATCAGATCTCCTGTTATAGGAAGGGTCTCAGGTTTGGAATGGGAAGGAGTTGGATATGACATCTTTTGTTATAGGGAGGGTCTCAGAATTTGAATGGTAAGGAGTTGGATATCACATCTCATGCTATAGGAAGGGTCTCAGGTTGGAATGGGAAGGAATTGGATATCACATCTCATGTTATAGGAAGGGTCTCAGGTTTTTTATTAGAAACATTGAGATATCACATCTCATGTTATAGGACGGTTCCCAGGTTTGGTATTAGAAGCATTGAGATATCACATCTCATGGTATAGGAAGGGTCTCAGGGTTGGAATGGGAAGGAGTTGGATATCACATCTCATCCAATAGGAAGGGTCTCAGGTTTGGAATGGGAAGGAATTGGATATCACATCTCATGTTATAGGAAGGATCTCAGGTTTGGTATTAGAAGCATTGAGATATCACATCTCATGCTATAGGAAGGGTCTCAGGATTGGAATGTGAAGGATTTGGATATCACATCTCATGCTAAAGGAAGGGTCTCAGGTTTGGTATAAGCATTGAGATATCACATCTCATGCTATAGGAAGGGTCTCAGGATTTGAATGGCAAGGAGTTGGATATCACATCTCATGCCATAGGAAGCGTCTCAGGTTTGGTATAAGCATTGAGATATCACATCTCTGCTATCGGAAGGTTCTCAGGATTGGATTGGGAAGGAGTTGGATATCCCTTCCCATGCTATAGGAAGTGTCTCAGGTTGGAATGGGAAGGAGTTGAATATCACATCTCATGTTATAGGAAGGGTCTCAGGATTGGAATGGGAAGGATTTGGATATCACATCTCTTGCTATAGGAAGGGTCTCAGGATTGGAATGGGAAGGATTTGGATATCACATCTCATGTCATAGGAAGGATCTCAGGTTTGGTATTAGAAGCATTGATATATCACATCTCATGCTATAGGAATGGTCTCAGGATTGGAATGGGTAGGAGTTGGATATTACATTCTTGCTATAGTAAGGGTCTCATGTTTGGAATGGGAAGGAGTTGGATATCACATATGCTATAGGAAGTGTCTCAGGTTTGGAACGGGAAGGAGTTGGATATCACATCTCATGTTATAGGAAGGGTCTCAGGTTTGGTATAAGCATTGAGATATCACATCTCTGCTATCAGGAGTGGCTCAGGATTGGAATGGGAAGGAGTTGGATATCCCATCTCATGTTAAAGGACGGGTCTCTGGTTTGGTATTAGAATCATTGAGATATCACATCGCATGCTGTAGGAAGGGTCTAAGGATTGGAATGGGATGGACTTGGATATCACATCTCATGCTATAGGTAGGCTCTCAGGTTTGGTATAAGCATTGAGATATCACATCTCATGCTATAGGAAGGGTCTCAGGATTGGAATGGGAAGGATTTGGATATCACATCTCATGCTATAGGAAGGGTCTCAGATTTGGTATAAGCATTGAGATATCACATCTCATGCTATAGGAAGGGTCTCAGGATTGGAATGGGAAGGAGTTGTATATGACATCTCAAGCCTTAGGAAGGGTCTCAGGTTTGGTATAAGCATTGAGATATCACATCTCTGCTATCGGAAGGGTCTCAGGATTGGAATGGGAAGGAGTTGGATATCCCATCTCATGTTATAGGAAGGGTCTCAGGTTTGGTATTAGAAGCATTGAGATATCACATCTCATGCTATAGGAAGGGTCTCAGGATTGGAATGGGAAGGAGTTGGATATCACATCTCATTATAAAGGAAGGGTCTAAGGTTTGGAAGGGGAAGGATTTGGATATCACATCTCATGTTATAGGACGGGTCTCAGGTTTGGTATTAGAAGCATTGAGATATCAAGTCTCATGGTATAAGAAGGGTCTCAGAATTGGAATGGGAAGGAGTTGGATATCACATCTCAAGCTATAGGAAGCGTCTCAGGATTGGAATGGGAAGGAGTTTGATATCACATCTCATGCCATAGTATGGGTCTCAGGTTTGGTAGAAGCATTGGGATATCACATCTCATGCTATAGGAAGGGTCTCAGGATTGGAATGGGAAGAAGTTGGATATCACATCTCAAGCTATAGGAAGGGTCTCAGGTTTGGTATAAGCATTGAGATATCACATCTCATGCTATAGGAAGGGTCTCAGGGTTGGAATGGGAAGGAGTTGTATATGACATCTCATGCCATAGGAAGGGTCTCAGGTTTGGTATAAGCATTGAGATATCACATCACATGCTATAGGAAGGGTCTCAGGATTGGAATGGGAAGGACTTGGATATCACATCACATGCTATAGGAAGGGTCTCAGGATTGGAATGGGAAGGACTTGGATATCACATCTCATGCTATAGGCAGGGTCTCAGGTTTGGAAAGGGAAGGAGATGGATATCACATTTCATGTTAGAGGTAGGATCTCAGGTTTGGTATTAGAGGCAATGAGATATCACATCTCATGCTATCAGAAGGGTCTCAGGATTGGAATGGGAAGGAGTTGGATATCACATTTCATGCTAAAGGGAGGGTCTCAGGTTTGGAAGGGGAAGGATTTGGAAAGCACATCTCATATTATAGGAAGGATCTCAGGTTTGGTATTAGAAGCATTGAGATATCACATCTCATGCTATCGGAAGGATCTCAGGTTTGGTATAAGAGGCATTGAGATATCACACCTCATGCTATCATAAGGGTCTCAGGATTGGAATGGGAAGGAGTTGGATATCACATCTCATGTTATAGGAAGGATCTCAGGTTTGGTATTAGAAGCATTGAGACATCACATCTCATGCTATAGGAAGGGTCTCAGGATTGGAATGGGAAGGAGTTGGATATCACATCTCATGCTATAGGAAGGGTCTCAGGTTTGGTATAAGCATTGAGATATCACATCTCATGCTATAGGAAGGGTCTCAGGATTGGAATGGGAAGGATTTGGATATCACATCTTATGCTATAGGAAGGGTCTCAGGTTTGGTATAAGCACTGAGATATCACATCTCATGCTATAGGAAGGGTCTCAGGATTGGAATGGGAAGAAGTTGGATATCACATCTCATGCTATAGGAAGGGTCTCAGGTTTGGTATAAGCATTGAGATATCACATCTCATGCTATAGGAAGGGTCTCAGGGTTGGAATGGGAAGGAGTTGTATATGACATCTCATGCCATAGGAAGGGTCTCAGGTTTGGTATAAGCATTGAGATATCACATCACATGCTATAGGAAGGGTCTCACGATTGGAATGGGAAGGACTTGGATATCACATCTCATGCTATAGGCAGGGTCTCAGGGTTGGAAAGGGAAGGAGATGGATATCACATTTCATGTTAGAGGTAGGATCTCAGGTTTGGTATTAGAGGCATTGAGATATCACATCTCATGCTATCAGAAGGGTCTCAGGATTGGAATGGGAAGGAGTTGGATATCACATTTCATGCTAAAGGGAGGGTCTCAGGTTTGGAAGGGGAAGGATTTGGAAATCACATCTCATATTATAGGAAGGATCTCAGGTTTGGTATTAGAAGCATTGAGATATCACATCTCATGCTATCGGAAGGATCTCAGGTTTGGTATAAGAGGCATTGAGATATCACATCTCATGCTATCATAAGGGTCTCAGGATTGGAATGGGAAGGAGTTGGATATCACATCTCATGTTATAGGAAGGATCTCAGGTTTGGTATTAGAAGCATTGAGACATCACATCTCATGCTATAGGAAGGGTCTCAGGATTGGAATGGGAAGGAGTTGGATATCACATCTCATGCTATAGGAAGGGTCTCAGGTTTGGTATAAGCATTGAGATATCACATCTCATGCTATAGGAAGGGTCTCAGGATTGGAAAGGGAAGGATTTGGATATCACATCTTATGCTATAGGAAGGGTCTCAGGTTTGGTATAAGCATGGAGATATCACTTCTCATGCTATAGGAAGGGTCTCAGGATTGGAATGGGAAGGAGTTGGATATCCCATCTCATGCTATAGGAAGGGTCTCAGATTTGGTATAAGCATTGAGATATCACATCTCATGCTATAGGAAGGGTCTCAGGATTGGAATGGGAAGGAGTTGTATATGACATCTCAGGCCATAGGAAGGGTCTCAGATTTGGTATAAGCATTGAGATATCACATCTCATGATATCGGAAGGGTCTCAGGATTGGAATGGGAAGGAGTTGGATATCACATCTCATTATAAAGGAAGGGTCTAAGGTTTGGAAGGGGATGGATTTGGATATCACATCTCATGTTATAGGACGGGTCTCAGGTTTGGTATTAGAAGCATTGAGATATCAAGTGTCATGGTATAAGAAGGGTCTCAGAATTGGAATGGGAAGGAGTTGGATATCACATCTCAAGCTATAGGAAGCGTCTCAGGATTGGAATGGGAAGGAGTTTGATATCACATCTCATGCCATAGTATGGGTCTCAGGTTTGGTAGAAGCATTGGGATATCACATCTCATGCTATCGGAAGGGTATCAGTATTGGATTTGGAAGGAGTTGGATATCCCATCTCATGCTATAGGAAGGGTCTCAGGTTAGAATGGGAAGGAGTTGGAAATCACATTTCATGTTATAGGAAGGGTCTCAGGATTGGAATGGGAAGGACTTGGATATCATATCTCATGCTATAGGAAGGCTCTCAGGTTTGGAAGGGGGAGGAGTTGGATATCACATCTCATGTTATTGGACCGGTCTCAGGTTTGGTATTAGAAGCATTGAGATATCAAGTCTCATCGTATAGGACGGGAGTTTGATATCACATCTCATGCCATGGTATGGGTCTCAGGTTTTGTAGAAGCATTGGGATATCACATCTCATGCTATTGGAAGGGTATCAGGATTGGATTTGGAAGGAGTTGGATATCCCATCTCATGCTATAGGAAGGGTCTCAGGTTGGAGTAGAAGGAGTTGGATATCACATCTCATGTTATAGGAAGGGTCTCAGGATTGGAATGGGAAGGACTTGGATATCACATCTCATGTTATAGGAAGGATCTCAGGTTTTGTATTAGAAGCATTGAGATATCACATCTCATGCTATAGGAAGGGTCTCAGGATTGGAATGTGAAGCATTTGGATATCACATCTCATGCTAAAGGAAGGGTCTCAGGTTTGGTATAAGCATTGAGATATCACATCTCTGCTATCGGAAGGGTCTAAGGATTGGATTGGGAAGGAATTGGATATCCCTTCTCATGCTATAGGAAGGGTCTCAGGTTGGAATGGGTAGGAGTTGTATATCACATCTCATGTTATAGGAAGGGTCTCAAGATTGAAATGGGAAGGATTTGGATATCACATCTCTTGCTATAGGAAGGGTCTCAGGTTTTCTATTAGAAACATTGAGATATGACATCTCATGCTATAGGAAGGGTTTCAGTATTGGAATGGGAAGGATTTGGATATCACATCTCATGCTAAAGGAAGGGTCTCAGGTTTGGAAGGGGAAGGATTTGGATATCATATCTCATGTTATAGGACATATCTCATGTTATAGGACGGGTCCCAGGTTTGGTATTAGAAGCATTGAGATATCACATCTCATGGTATAGGAAGGGTCTCAGGATTGGAATGGGAAGGAGTTGGATCTCCCTTCTCATGCTACAGGAAGGGTCTCAGGTTGGAATGGGAAGGAGTTGGATATCACATCTCGTTATAGGAAGGGTCTCAGGATTGGAATGGGAAGGAATTGGATATCACATCTCTTGCTATAGGAAGGGTCTCAGGTTTGGAAGGGGAAGGATTTGGATATCATATCTCATGTTATAGGACCGGTCCCAGGTCTGGTATTAGAAGCATTGAGATATCACATCTCATGCTATAGGAGGAGTCTCAGGATTGGAATGGGCAGGAGTTGAATATCACCTCTCATGCTAAAGGAAGGGTATCAGGTTTGATAGAAGCATTGAGATATCACATCTCATGCTATAGGAAGGAACTCAGGATTGGAATGGGAAGGAGTTGGATATCACATCTAATGCCATAGGAAGGGTCATCAGGTTTGGTATAAGCATTGAGATATCACATCTCTGCTATCGGAAGGGTCTCAGGATAGGAATGGTAAGGACTTAGAATTCACATCTCATACTATAGGGAGGGTCTCAGTTTTGATATTAGAAGCATTGAGCTATCACATCTCATGCTATCGGAAGGGTCTCAGGATTGGAATGGGATGGAGTTGGATATCACATCTCAAGCTATCTCAGGATTGGAATGGGAAGGAGTTTGATATTTCATCTCAAGCTATAGGAAGGGTCTCAGGTTTGGAAAGGGAAGGATTTGGATTTCACATCTCATGTTATAGGATGGTTCTCATGTTTGGTTTTAGAAGCATTGAGATATCACATCTCATGCTATCGGAAGGGTCTCAGGTTTGGAAAGGGAAGGATTTGGATTTCACATGTTATAGGATGGTTCTCAGGTTTGGTTTTAGAAGCATTAAATTATAACATCTCATGCTATAGGAAGGGTCTCAGGTTTGGAATGGGAATGATTTGGATTTCACATCTCATGTTATAGGATGGTTCTCATGTTTGGTTTTAGAAGCATTGAAATATCACATCTCATGCTATCTGAAGGGTCTCAGGTTTGGAATGGGAAGGAGTTTGATATCACATCTCATGTTAGAGGTAGGATCTCAGGTTTGGTATTAGAGGCATTGAGATATGACATCTCATGCCATCAGAAGGGTCTCAGGATTGGAATGGGAAGGAGTTGGATATCACATCTCATGCTAAAGGGAGGGTCTAAGGTTTGGAAGGGGAAGGATTTGGACATCACATCTCATGTTATTGGAAGGATCTGAGGTTTGGTATTAGAAGCATTGAGATATCACATCTCATGCTATCGGAAGGGTCTCAGGTTTGGTATAAGCATTGAGATATCACATCTCTGCTATCGGAAGGGTCTCAGGATTGGAATGGGAAGGATTTGGATATCACATCTCATGTTATAGGAAGGGTCTCAGGTTTGGTATTAGAAGCATTGAGATATCACATCTCATGCTATATTAAGGGTCTCAGGAATGGAATGGGAAGGACTTGGATATCACATCTCATGATAAAGGAAGGGTCTAAGGTTTGGAAGGGGAAGGATTTGGATATCACATCTCATGTTATTGGACCGGTCTCAGGTTTGGTATTAGAAGCATTGAGATATCAAGTCTCATGGTATAGGACGGGAGTTTGATATCACATCTCATGCCATGGTATGGGTCTCAGGTTTTGTAGAAGCATTGGGATATCACATCTCATGCTATTGGAAGGGTATCAGGATTGGATTTGGAAGGAGTTGGATATCCCATCTCATGCTATAGGAAGGGTCTCAGGTTGGAGTAGAAGGAGTTGGATATCACATCTCATGTTATAGGAAGGGTCTCAGGATTGGAATGGGAAGGACTTGGATATCACATCTCATGTTATAAGAAGGATCTCAGGTTTTGTATTAGAAGCATTGAGATATCACATCTCATGCTATAGGAAGGGTCTCAGGATTGGAATGTGAAGCATTTGGATATCACATCTCATGCTAAAGGAAGGGTCTCAGGTTTGGTATAAGCATTGAGATATCACATCTCTGCTATCGGAAGGGTCTAAGGATTGGATTGGGAAGGAATTGGATATCCCTTCTCATGCTATAGGAAGGGTCTCAGGTTGGAATGGGTAGGAGTTGGATATCACATCTCATGTTATAGGAAGGGTCTCAAGATTGAAATGGGAAGGATTTGGATATCACATCTCTTGCTATAGGAAGGGTCTCAGGTTTTCTATTAGAAACATTGAGATATGACATCTCATGCTATAGGAAGGGTTTCAGTATTGGAATGGGAAGGATTTGGATATCACATCTCATGCTAAAGGAAGGGTCTCAGGTTTGGAAGGGGAAGGATTTGGATATCATATCTCATGTTATAGGACATATCTCATGTTATAGGACGGGTCCCAGGTTTGGTATTAGAAGCATTGAGATATCACATCTCATGGTATAGGAAGGGTCTCAGGATTGGAATGGGAAGGAGTTGGATCTCCCTTCTCATGCTACAGGAAGGGTCTCAGGTTGGAATGGGAAGGAGTTGGATATCACATCTCGTTATAGGAAGGGTCTCAGGATTGGAATGGGAAGGAATTGGATATCACATCTCTTGCTATAGGAAGGGTCTCAGGTTTGGAAGGGGAAGGATTTGGATATCATATCTCATGTTATAGGACCGGTCCCAGGTCTGGTATTAGAAGCATTGAGATATCACATCTCATGCTATAGGAGGAGTCTCAGGATTGGAATGGGAAGGAGTTGGATATCACGTCTCATGATATAGGAAGGGTCTCAGGATTGGAATGGGCAGGAGTTGAATATCACCTCTCATGCTAAAGGAAGGGTATCAGGTTTAATAGAAGCATTGAGATATCACATCTCATGCTATAGTAAGGAACTCAGGATTGGAATGGGAAGGAGTTGGATATCACATCTAATGCCATAGGAAGGGTCATCAGGTTTGGTATAAGCATTGAGATATCACATCTCTGCTATCGGAAGGGTCTCAGGATAGGAATGGTAAGGACTTAGAATTCACATCTCATACTATAGGGAGGATCTCAGTTTTGATATTAGAAGCATTGAGCTATCACATCTCATGCTATCGGAAGGGTCTCAGGATTGGAATGGGATGGAGTTGGATATCACATCTCAAGCTATCTCAGGATTGGAATGGGAAGGAGTTTGATATTTCATCTCAAGCTATAGGAAGGGTCTCAGGTTTGGAAAGGGAAGGATTTGGATTTCACATCTCATGTTATAGGATGGTTCTCATGTTTGGTTTTAGAAGCATTGAGATATCACATCTCATGCTATCGGAAGGGTCTCAGGTTTGGAAAGGGAAGGATTTGGATTTCACATGTTATAGGATGGTTCTCAGGTTTGGTTTTAGAAGCATTAAATTATAACATCTCATGCTATAGGAAGGGTCTCAGGTTTGGAATAGGAAGGAGTTGGATATCACATCTCTGCTATCTGAAGGGTCTCAGGATTGGAATGGGAAGGAGTTGGATATCCCATCTCGTTATAGGAAGGGTCTCAGGTTTGGTATTAGAAGCAATGAGATATCACATCTCATGCTATAGGAAGGGTCCAAGGTTTGGAAGGGGACGGATTTGGGTATCACATCTCATGTTATAGGACCGGTCTCAGGTTTGGTATTTGAAGCATTGAGATATCAAGTCTCATGGTATAGGACGGGTCTCAGAATTGGAATGAGAAGGAGTTGGATATCACATCTCAAGCTATAGGAAGGGTCTCATGATTGGAATGGGAAGGAGTTGGATATCACATCTCATGTTATAGGAAGGGTCTCAGGATTGGAATGGGAAGGACTTGGATATCACATCTCATTCTATAGGAAGGCTCTCAGGGTTGGAAGGGGAAGGAGTTGGATATCACATTTCATGTTAGAGGTAGGATCTCAGGTTTGGTTTTAGAGGCATTGAGATATCACATCTCATGCCATCAGAAGGGTCTCAGGATTGGAATGGGAAGGAGTTGGATATCACATCTCATGTTATAGGAAGGACCTTAGGTTTGGTATTAGAAGCATTGAGATATCACATCTCATGCTATAGGAAGGGTCTCGGGATTGGAATGGGAAGGAGTTGGATATCACATCTCATGTTATTGGAAGGATCTCAGGTTTGGTATTAGAAGCATTGAGATATCACATCTCATGCTATTGGAAGGGTCTTAGGTTTGGTATAAGCATTGAGATATCACATCTCTGCTATCGGAAGGGTCTCAGGATTGGAATGGGAAGGATTTGGATATCATAATTCATGTTATAGGAAGGGTCTCAGTTTTGGTATTAGAAGCATTGAGATATCACATCTCATGCTATAGGAAGGGTCTCAGGATTGGAATGGGAAGGACTTGGATATCACATCTCATGTTATAGGAAGGGTCTCAGGTTTGGTATTAGAAGCATTGAGATATCACATCTCATGCTATAGGAAGGGTCTCAGGAATGGAATGGGAAGGACTTGGATATCACATCTCATGATAAAGGAAGGGTCTAAGGTTTGGAAGGGGAAGGATTTGGATATCACATCTCATGTTATTGGACCGGTCTCAGGTTTGGTATTAGAAGCATTGAGATATCAAGTCTCATGGTATAGGACGGGAGTTTGATATCACATCTCATGCCATGGTATGGGTCTCAGGTTTTGTAGAAGCATTGGTATATCACATCTCATGCTATCAGAAGGGTATCAGGATTGGATTTGGAAGGAGTTGGATATCCCATCTCATGCTATAGGAAGGGTCTCAGGTTGGAATAGAAGGAGTTGGATATCACATCTCATGTTATAGGAAGGGTCTCAGGATTGGAATGGGAAGGACTTGGATATCACATCTCATGCTGTAGGAAGGGTCTCAGGTTTGGAAAAGGAAGGAGTTGGATATCACATTTCATGTTAGAGGTAGGATCTCAGGTTTGGTATTAGAGGCATTGAGATATCAGATCTCATGCTATCAGAAGGGTATCAGGATTGGAATGGGAAGGAGTTGGATATCACATCTCATGCTAAAGGGAGGGTCTCAGGTTTGGAATGGGAAGGATTTGGATATCACATCTCATGTTATAGGAAGGACCTTAGGTTTGGTATTAGAAGCATTGAGATATCACATCTCATGCTATAGGAAGGGTCTCGGGATTGGAATGGGAAGGAGTTGGATATCACATCTCATGTTATAGGAAGGATCTCAGGTTTGGTATTAGAAGCATTGAGATATCACATCTCATGCTATAGGAAGGGTCTCAGGATTGGAATGGGAGGAGCTATATATCACATCTCATGCTCAAGGAAGGGTCTCAGGTTTGGAAGGGGAAGGATTTGGATATCACATCTCATGTTATAGGACGGGTCTCAGGTTTGGTATTAGAAGCATTGTGATATCACATCTCATGCTATAGGATGTGTCTCAGGATTGGAATGGGAAGGAGTTGGATATCACATCTCATGCTATAGGAAGGGTTTCAGGTTTGGTAGAAGCATTGAGATATCACATCTCATGCTATAGGAAGAGTCTCAGGTTTGGGAAGGGAAGGATTTGGATTTCACATCTCATGTTATAGGATGGTTCTCATGTTTGGTTTTTGAAGCATTGAGATATCACATCTCATGCTATCGGAAGGGTCTCAGGTTTGGAATGGGAAGGAGTTGGATATCAGATCTCCTGTTATAGGAAGGGTCTCAGGTTTGGAATGGGAAGGAGTTGGATATGACATCTCTTGTTATAGGGAGGGTCTCAGAATTTGAATGGTAAGGAGTTGGATATCACATCTCATGCTATAGGAAGGGTCTCAGGTTGGAATGGGAAGGAGTTGGATATCACATCTCATGTTATATACAGGAAGGGTCTCAGGATTGGAATGGGAAGGATTTGGATATCACATCTCTTGCTATAGGAAGGGTCTCAGGTTTTTTATTAGAAACATTGAGATATCACATCTCATGCTATAGGAAGGGTTTTAGGATTGGAATTGGAAGTATTTGGATATCACATCTCATGCTAAAGGAAGGGTCTCAGGTTTGGAAGGGGAAGGATTTGGATATCACATCTCATCCAATAGGAAGGGTCTCAGGTTTGGAATGGGAAGGAATTGGATATCACATCTCATGTTATAGGAAGGGTCTCAGGTTTTTTATTAGAAACATTGAGATATCACATCTCATGTTATAGGACGGTTCCCAGGTTTGGTATTAGAAGCATTGAGATATCACATCTCATGGTATAGGAAGGGTCTCAGGGTTGGAATGGGAAGGAGTTGGATATCACATCTCATCCAATAGGAAGGGTCTGAGGTTTGGAATGGGAAGGAATTGGATATCACATCTCATGTTATAGGAAGGATCTCAGGTTTGGTATTAGAAGCATTGAGATATCACATCTCATGCTATAGGAAGGGTCTCAGGATTGGAATGTGAAGGATTTGGATATCACATCTCATGCTAAAGGAAGGGTCTCAGGTTTGGTAGAAGCATTGAGATATCACATCTCATGCTATAGGAAGGGTCTCAGGATTTGAATGGCAAGGAGTTGGATATCACATCTCATGCCATAGGAAGCGTCTCAGGTTTGGTATAAGCATTGAGATATCACATCTCTGCTATCGGAAGGTTCTCAGGATTGGATTGGGAAGGAGTTGGATATCCCTTCCCATGCTATAGGAAGTGTCTCAGGTTGGAATGGGAAGGAGTTGAATATCACATCTCATGTTATAGGAAGGGTCTCAGGATTGGAATGGGAAGGATTTGGATATCACATCTCTTGCTATAGGAAGGGTCTCAGGATTGGAATGGGAAGGATTTGGATATCACATCTCATGTCATAGGAAGGATCTCAGGTTTGGTATTAGAAGCATTGATATATCACATCTCATGCTATAGGAATGGTCTCAGGATTGGAATGGGTAGGAGTTGGATATTACATTCTTGCTATAGTAAGGGTCTCATGTTTGGAATGGGAAGGAGTTGGATATCACATATGCTATAGGAAGTGTCTCAGGTTTGGAACGGGAAGGAGTTGGATATCACATCTCATGTTATAGGAAGGGTCTCAGGTTTGGTATAAGCATTGAGATATCACATCTCTGCTATCAGGAGTGGCTCAGGATTGGAATGGGAAGGAGTTGGATATCCCATCTCATGTTAAAGGACGGGTCTCTGGTTTGGTATTAGAATCATTGAGATATCACATCGCATGCTGTAGGAAGGGTCTAAGGATTGGAATGGGATGGACTTGGATATCACATCTCATGCTATAGGTAGGCTCTCAGGTTTGGTATAAGCATTGAGATATCACATCTCATGCTATAGGAAGGGTCTCAGGATTGGAATGGGAAGGATTTGGATATCACATCTCATGCTATAGGAAGGGTCTCAGATTTGGTATAAGCATTGAGATATCACATCTCATGCTATAGGAAGGGTCTCAGGATTGGAATGGGAAGGAGTTGTATATGACATCTCAAGCCTTAGGAAGGGTCTCAGGTTTGGTATAAGCATTGAGATATCACATCTCTGCTATCGGAAGGGTCTCAGGATTGGAATGGGAAGGAGTTGGATATCCCATCTCATGTTATAGGAAGGGTCTCAGGTTTGGTATTAGAAGCATTGAGATATCACATCTCATGCTATAAGAAGGGTCTCAGGATTGGAATGGGAAGGAGTTGGATATCACATCTCATTATAAAGGAAGGGTCTAAGGTTTGGAAGGGGAAGGATTTGGATATCACATCTCATGCCATAGTATGGGTCTCAGGTTTGGTAGAAGCATTGGGATATCACATCTCATGCTATAGGAAGGGTCTCAGGATTGGAATGGGAAGAAGTTGGATATCACATCTCAAGCTATAGGAAGGGTCTCAGGTTTGGTATAAGCATTGAGATATCACATCTCATGCTATAGGAAGGGTCTCAGGGTTGGAATGGGAAGGAGTTGTATATGACATCTCATGCCATAGGAAGGGTCTCAGGTTTGGTATAAGCATTGAGATATCACATCACATGCTATAGGAAGGGTCTCAGGATTGGAATGGGAAGGACTTGGATATCACATCACATGCTATAGGAAGGGTCTCAGGATTGGAATGGGAAGGACTTGGATATCACATCTCATGCTATAGGCAGGGTCTCAGGTTTGGAAAGGGAAGGAGATGGATATCACATTTCATGTTAGAGGTAGGATCTCAGGTTTGGTATTAGAGGCAATGAGATATCACATCTCATGCTATCAGAAGGGTCTCAGGATTGGAATGGGAAGGAGTTGGATATCACATTTCATGCTAAAGGGAGGGTCTCAGGTTTGGAAGGGGAAGGATTTGGAAATCACATCTCATATTATAGGAAGGATCTCAGGTTTGGTATTAGAAGCATTGAGATATCACATCTCATGCTATCGGAAGGATCTCAGGTTTGGTATAAGAGGCATTGAGTTATCACATCTCATGCTATCATAAGGGTCTCAGGATTGGAATGGGAAGGAGTTGGATATCACATCTCATGTTATAGGAAGGATCTCAGGTTTGGTATTAGAAGCATTGAGACATCACATCTCATGCTATAGGAAGGGTCTCAGGATTGGAATGGGAAGGAGTTGGATATCACATCTCATGCTATAGGAAGGGTCTCAGGTTTGGTATAAGCATTGAGATATCACATCTCATGCTATAGGAAGGGTCTCAGGATTGGAATGGGAAGGATTTGGATATCACATCTTATGCTATAGGAAGGGTCTCAGGTTTGGTATAAGCACTGAGATATCACATCTCATGCTATAGGAAGGGTCTCAGGATTGGAATGGGAAGAAGTTGGATATCACATCTCATGCTATAGGAAGGGTCTCAGGTTTGGTATAAGCATTGAGATATCACATCTCATGCTATAGGAAGGGTCTCAGGGTTGGAATGGGAAGGAGTTGTATATGACATCTCATGCCATAGGAAGGGTCTCAGGTTTGGTATAAGCATTGAGATATCACATCACATGCTATAGGAAGGGTCTCACGATTGGAATGGGAAGGACTTGGATATCACATCTCATGCTATAGGCAGGGTCTCAGGGTGGGAAAGGGAAGGAGATGGATATCACATTTCATGTTAGAGGTAGGATCTCAGGTTTGGTATTAGAGGCATTGAGATATCACATCTCATGCTATCAGAAGGGTCTCAGGATTGGAATGGGAAGGAGTTGGATATCACATTTCATGCTAAAGGGAGGGTCTCAGGTTTGGAAGGGGAAGGATTTGGAAATCACATCTCATATTATAGGAAGGATCTCAGGTTTGGTATTAGAAGCATTGAGATATCACATCTCATGCTATCGGAAGGATCTCAGGTTTGGTATAAGAGGCATTGAGATATCACATCTCATGCTATCATAAGGGTCTCAGGATTGGAATGGGAAGGAGTTGGATATCACATCTCATGTTATAGGAAGGATCTCAGGTTTGGTATTAGATGCATTGAGACATCACATCTCATGCTATAGGAAGGGTCTCAGGATTGGAATGGGAAGGAGTTGGATATCACATCTCATGCTAAAGGAAGGGTCTCAGGTTTGGTATAAGCATTGAGATATCACATCTCATGCTATAGGAAGGGTCTCAGGATTGGAAAGGGAAGGATTTGGATATCACATCTTATGCTATAGGAAGGGTCTCAGGTTTGGTATAAGCATGGAGATATCACTTCTCATGCTATAGGAAGGGTCTCAGGATTGGAATGGGAAGGAGTTGGATATCCCATCTCATGCTATAGGAAGGGTCTCAGATTTGGTATAAGCATTGAGATATCACATCTCATGCTATAGGAAGGGTCTCAGGATTGGAATGGGAAGGAGTTGTATATGACATCTCAGGCCATAGGAAGGGTCTCAGATTTGGTATAAGCATTGAGATATCACATCTCATGATATCGGAAGGGTCTCAGGATTGGAATGGGAAGGAGTTGGATATCACATCTCTTTATAAAGGAAGGGTCTAAGGTTTGGAAGGGGATGGATTTGGATATCACATCTCATGTTATAGGACGGGTCTCAGGTTTGGTATTAGAAGCATTGAGATATCAAGTGT
Source organism: Ambystoma mexicanum (assembly GCF_040938575.1). Classification (NCBI taxonomy): domain Eukaryota; kingdom Metazoa; phylum Chordata; class Amphibia; order Caudata; family Ambystomatidae; genus Ambystoma; species Ambystoma mexicanum. The sequence continues at coordinate 16,471,504 of NW_027182455.1, read as the reverse complement.
CATGGTATAAGAAGGGTCTCAGAATTGGAATGGGAAGGAGTTGGATATCACATCTCAAGCTATAGGAAGCGTCTCAGGATTGGAATGGGAAGGAGTTTGATATCACATCTCATGCCATAGTATGGGTCTCAGGTTTGGTAGAAGCATTGGGATATCACATCTCATGCTATCGGAAGGGTATCAGTATTGGATTTGGAAGGAGTTGGATATCCCATCTCATGCTATAGGAAGGGTCTCAGGTTAGAATGGGAAGGAGTTGGATATCACATTTCATGTTATAGGAAGGGTCTCAGGATTGGAATGGGAAGGACTTGGATATCATATCTCATGCTATAGGAAGGCTCTCAGGTTTGGAAGGGGAAGGAGTTGGATATCACATTTCATGTTAGAGGAAGGATCTCAGGTTTGGTATTAGAGGCCTTGAGATATCACATCTCATGCTATAGGAAGGGTCTCAGGATTGGAATGGGAAGGAGTTGGATATCACATCTCAAGCTATAGGAAGGGTCTCAGGTTTGGTATAAGCATTGAGATATCACATCTCATGCTATAGGAAGGGTCTCAGGATTGGAATGGGAAGAAGTTGGATATCACATCTCATGCTATAGGAAGGGTCTCAGGTTTGGTATAAGCATTGAGATATCACATCTCATGCTATAGGAAGGGTCTCAGGGTTGGAATGGGAAGGAGTTGTATATGACATCTCATGCCATAGGAAGGGTCTCAGGTTTGGTATAAGCATTGAGATATCACATCACATGCTATAGGAAGGGTCTCAGGATTGGAATGGGAAGGACTTGGATATCACATCTCATGCTATAGGCAGGGTCTCAGGTTTGGAAAGGGAAGGAGATGGATATCACATTTCATGTTAGAGGTAGGATCTCAGGTTTGGTATTAGAGGCATTGAGATATCACATCTCATGCTATCAGAAGGGTCTCAGGATTGGAATGGGAAGGAGTTGGATATCAAATCTCATGCTAAAGGGATGGTCTAAGGTTTGGAAGGGGAGGGATTTGGACATCATATCTCATGTTATTGGAAGGATCTCAGGTTTGGTATTAGAAGCATTGAGATATCACATCTCATGCTATCGGACGGGTCTTAGGTTTGGTATAAGCATTGAGATATCACATCTCTGCTATCGGAAGGGTCTCAGGATTGGAATGGGAAGGATTTGGATATCACAATTCATGTTATAGGGAGGGTCTCAGTTTTCATATTAGAAGCATTGAGATTTCACATATGCTATTGGAAGGGTCTCAGTATTGGAATGGGAAGGAGTTCGATATCACATCTCATGTTATAGGGAGGGTCTCAGTTTTGATATTAGAAGCATTGAGATATCACATATGCTATTGGAAGGGTCTCAGTATTGGAATTGGAAGGAGTTGGATATCACATATGCTAAAGGAAAGGTCTCAGGTTTGGAATGGGAAGGAGTTGGATATCACGTCTCATGTTATAGGAAGGGTCTCAGGTTTGGAATGGGAAGGAGTTGAATATCACATCTCATGCTAAAGGAAGGGTCATCAGGTTCGGTATAAGCATTGAGATATCACATCTCTGCTATCGGAAGGGTCTCAGGATAGGAATGGGAAGGACGTAGATTTCACATCTCATACTATAGGGAGGGTCTCAGTTTTGATATTAGAAGCATTGAGCTATCACATCTCATGCTATCGGAAGGGTCTCAGGATTGGAATGGGATGGAGTTGGATATCACATCTCAAGCTATCTCAGGATTGTAATGGGAAGGAGTTTGATATCACATATCAAGCTATAGGAAGGGTCTCAGGTTTGGAAGGGGAAGGATTTGGATCTCACATCTCAAGCTATCTCAGGATTGGAATGGGAAGGAGTTTGATATTTCATCTCAAGCTATAGGAAGGGTCTCAGGTTTGGAAAGGGAAGGATTTGGATTTCACATCTCATGCTATAGGAAGGGTCTCAGGTTTGGTATAAGCATTGAGATATCACATCTCATGCTATAGGAAGGGTCTCAGGATTGGAATGGGAAGGATTTGGATATCACATCTTATGCTATAGGAAGGGTCTCAGGTTTGGTATAAGCACTGAGATATCACATCTCATGCTATAGGAAGGGTCTCAGGATTGGAATGGGAAGAAGTTGGATATCACATCTCATGCTATAGGAAGGGTCTCAGGTTTGGTATAAGCATTGAGATATCACATCTCATGCTATAGGAAGGGTCTCAGGGTTGGAATGGGAAGGAGTTGTATATGACATCTCATGCCATAGGAAGGGTCTCAGGTTTGGTATAAGCATTGAGATATCCCATCACATGCTATAGGAAGGGTCTCACGATTGGAATGGGAAGGACTTGGATATCACATCTCATGCTATAGGCAGGGTCTCAGGGTTGGAAAGGGAAGGAGATGGATATCACATTTCATGTTAGAGGTAGGATCTCAGGTTTGGTATTAGAGGCATTGAGATATCACATCTCATGCTATCAGAAGGGTCTCAGGATTGGAATGGGAAGGAGTTGGATATCACATTTCATGCTAAAGGGAGGGTCTCAGGTTTGGAAGGGGAAGGATTTGGAAATCACATCTCATATTATAGGAAGGATCTCAGGTTTGGTATTAGAAGCATTGAGATATCACATCTCATGCTATCGGAAGGATCTCAGGTTTGGTATAAGAGGCATTGAGATATCACATCTCATGCTATCATAAGGGTCTCAGGATTGGAATGGGAAGGAGTTGGATATCACATCTCATGTTATAGGAAGGATCTCAGGTTTGGTATTAGAAGCATTGAGACATCACATCTCATGCTATAGGAAGGGTCTCAGGATTGGAATGGGAAGGAGTTGGATATCACATCTCATGCTATAGGAAGGGTCTCAGGTTTGGTATAAGCATTGAGATATCACATCTCATGCTATAGGAAGGGTCTCAGGATTGGAAAGGGAAGGATTTGGATATCACATCTTATGCTATAGGAAGGGTCTCAGGTTTGGTATAAGCATGGAGATATCACTTCTCATGCTATAGGAAGGGTCTCAGGATTGGAATGAGAAGGAGTTGGATATCCCATCTCATGCTATAGGAAGGGTCTCAGATTTGGTATAAGCATTGAGATATCACATCTCATGCTATAGGAAGGGTCTCAGGATTGGAATGGGAAGGAGTTGTATATGACATCTCAGGCCATAGGAAGGGTCTCAGATTTGGTATAAGCATTGAGATATCACATCTCATGATATCGGAAGGGTCTCAGGATTGGAATGGGAAGGAGTTGGATATCACATCTCATTATAAAGGAAGGGTCTAAGGTTTGGAAGGGGATGGATTTGGATATCACATCTCATGTTATAGGACGGGTCTCAGGTTTGGTATTAGAAGCATTGAGATATCAAGTGTCATGGTATAAGAAGGGTCTCAGAATTGGAATGGGAAGGAGTTGGATATCACATCTCAAGCTATAGGAAGCGTCTCAGGATTGGAATGGGAAGGAGTTTGATATCACATCTCATGCCATAGTATGGGTCTCAGGTTTGGTAGAAGCATTGGGATATCACATCTCATGCTATCGGAAGGGTATCAGTATTGGATTTGGAAGGAGTTGGATATCCCATCTCATGCTATAGGAAGGGTCTCAGGTTAGAATGGGAAGGAGTTGGATATCACATTTCATGTTATAGGAAGGGTCTCAGGATTGGAATGGGAAGGACTTGGATATCATATCTCATGCTATAGGAAGGCTCTCAGGTTTGGAAGGGGAAGGAGTTGGATATCACATTTCATGTTAGAGGAAGGATCTCAGGTTTGGTATTAGAGGCCTTGAGATATCACATCTCATGCTATAGGAAGGGTCTCAGGATTGGAATGGGAAGGAGTTGGATATCACATCTCAAGCTATAGGAAGGGTCTCAGGTTTGGTATAAGCATTGAGATATCACATCTCATGCTATAGGAAGGGTCTCAGGATTGGAATGGGAAGAAGTTGGATATCACATCTCATGCTATAGGAAGGGTCTCAGGGTTGGAATGGGAAGGAGTTGTATATGACATCTCATGCCATAGGAAGGGTCTCAGGTTTGGTATAAGCATTGAGATATCACATCACATGCTATAGGAAGGGTCTCAGGATTGGAATGGGAAGGACTTGGATATCACATCTCATGCTATAGGCAGGGTCTCAGGTTTGGAAAGGGAAGGAGATGGATATCACATTTCATGTTAGAGGTAGGATCTCAGGTTTGGTATTAGAGGCATTGAGATATCACATCTCATGCTATCAGAAGGGTCTCAGGATTGGAATGGGAAGGAGTTGGATATCAAATCTCATGCTAAAGGGATGGTCTAAGGTTTGGAAGGGGAGGGATTTGGACATCATATCTCATGTTATTGGAAGGATCTCAGGTTTGGTATTAGAAGCATTGAGATATCACATCTCATGCTATCGGAAGGGTCTTAGGTTTGGTATAAGCATTGAGATATCACATCTCTGCTATCGGAAGGGTCTCAGGATTGGAATGGGAAGGATTTGGATATCACAATTCATGTTATAGGGAGGGTCTCAGTTTTCATATTAGAAGCATTGAGATATCACATATGCTATTGGAAGGGTCTCAGTATTGGAATGGGAAGGAGTTGGATATCACATCTCATGTTATAGGGAGGGTCTCAGTTTTGATATTAGAAGCATTGAGATATCACATATGCTATTGGAAGGGTCTCAGTATTGGAATTGGAAGGAGTTGGATATCACATATGCTAAAGGAAAGGTCTCAGGTTTGGAATGGGAAGGAGTTGGATATCACGTCTCATGTTATAGGAAGGGTCTCAGGTTTGGAATGGGAAGGAGTTGAATATCACATCTCATGCTAAAGGAAGGGTCATCAGGTTCGGTATAAGCATTGAGATATCACATCTCTGCTATCGGAAGGGTCTCAGGATAGGAATGGGAAGGACGTAGATTTCACATCTCATACTATAGGGAGGGTCTCAGTTTTGATATTAGAAGCATTGAGCTATCACATCTCATGCTATCGGAAGGGTCTCAGGATTGGAATGGGATGGAGTTGGATATCACATCTCAAGCTATCTCAGGATTGTAATGGGAAGGAGTTTGATATCACATATCAAGCTATAGGAAGGGTCTCAGGTTTGGAAGGGGAAGGATTTGGATCTCACATCTCATGTTATAGGATGGTTCTCATGTTTGGTTTTAGAAGCATTGAGATATCACATCTCATGCTATGGGAAGGGTCTCAGGTTTGGAATGGGAAGGAGTTGGTTATCACATCTCATGCTAAAGGAAAGGTCTCAGGTCTGTAAGGGGAAGGATTTGGATCTCACATCTCATGTTTTAGGACGGGTCTCAGGTTTGGTATTAGAAGCATTGAACTATCACATCTCATGGTATAGGAAGGGTCCCAGGATTGGAATGGGAAGGAGTTGGATATCACATTGAATGGGAAGGAGTTTGATATCACATCTCAAGCTATAGGAAGGGCCTCATGTTTGGAATGGGAATGATTTGGATTTCACATCTCATGTTATAGGATGGTTCTCATGTTTGGTTTTAGAAGCATTGAAATATCACATCTCATGCTATCTGAAGGGTCTCAGGTTTGGAATGGGAAGGAGTTTGATATCACATCTCATGTTAGAGGTAGGATCTCAGGTTTGGTATTAGAGGCATTGAGATATGACATCTCATGCCATCAGAAGGGTCTCAGGATTGGAATGGGAAGGAGTTGGATATCACATCTCATGCTAAAGGGAGGGTCTAGGGTTTGGAAGGGGAAGGATTTGGACATCACATCTCATGTTATTGGAAGGATCTGAGGTTTGGTATTAGAAGCATTGAGATATCACATCTCATGCTATCGGAAGGGTCTCAGGTTTGGTATAAGCATTGAGATATCACATCTCTGCTATCGGAAGGGTCTCAGGATTGGAATGGGAAGGATTTGGATATCACATCTCATGTTATAGGAAGGGTCTCAGGTTTGGTATTAGAAGCATTGAGATATCACATCTCATGCTATATTAAGGGTCTCAGGAATGGAATGGGAAGGACTTGGATATCACATCTCATGATAAAGGAAGGGTCTAAGGTTTGGAAGGGGAAGGATTTGGATATCACATCTCATGTTATTGGACCGGTCTCAGGTTTGGTATTAGAAGCATTGAGATATCAAGTCTCATCGTATAGGACGGGAGTTTGATATCACATCTCATGCCATGGTATGGGTCTCAGGTTTTGTAGAAGCATTGGGATATCACATCTCATGCTATTGGAAGGGTATCAGGATTGGATTTTGAAGGAGTTGGATATCCCATCTCATGCTATAGGAAGGGTCTCAGGTTGGAGTAGAAGGATTTGGATATCACATCTCATGTTATAGGAAGGGTCTCAGGATTGGAATGGGAAGGACTTGGATATCACATCTCATGTTATAGGAAGGATCTCAGGTTTTGTATTAGAAGCATTGAGATATCACATCTCATGCTATAGGAAGGGTCTCAGGATTGGAATGTGAAGCATTTGGATATCACATCTCATGCTAAAGGAAGGGTCTCAGGTTTGGTATAAGCATTGAGATATCACATCTCTGCTATCGGAAGGGTCTAAGGATTGGATTGGGAAGGAATTGGATATCCCTTCTCATGCTATAGGAAGGGTCTCAGGTTGGAATGGGTAGGAGTTGGATATCACATCTCATGTTATAGGAAGGGTCTCAAGATTGAAATGGGAAGGATTTGGATATCGCATCTCTTGCTATAGGAAGGGTCTCAGGTTTTCTATTAGAAACATTGAGATATGACATCTCATGCTATAGGAAGGGTTTCAGTATTGGAATGGGAAGGATTTGGATATCACATCTCATGCTAAAGGAAGGGTCTCAGGTTTGGAAGAGGAAGGATTTGGATATCATATCTCATGTTATAGGACATATCTCATGTTATAGGACGGGTCCCAGGTTTGGTATTAGAAGCATTGAGATATCACATCTCATGGTATAGGAAGGGTCTCAGGATTGGAATGGGAAGGAGTTGGATCTCCCTTCTCATGCTACAGGAAGGGTCTCAGGTTGGAATGGGAAGGAGTTGGATATCACATCTCGTTATAGGAAGGGTCTCAGGATTGGAATGGGAAGGAATTGGATATCACATCTCTTGCTATAGGAAGGGTCTCAGGTTTGGAAGGGGAAGGATTTGGATATCATATCTCATGTTATAGGACCGGTCCCAGGTCTGGTATTAGAAGCATTGAGATATCACATCTCATGCTATAGGAGGAGTCTCAGGATTGGAATGGGCAGGAGTTGAATATCACCTCTCATGCTAAAGGAAGGGTATCAGGTTTGATAGAAGCATTGAGATATCACATCTCATGCTATAGGAAGGAACTCAGGATTGGAATGGGAAGGAGTTGGATATCACATCTAATGCCATAGGAAGGGTCATCAGGTTTGGTATAAGCATTGAGATATCACATCTCTGCTATCGGAAGGGTCTCAGGATAGGAATGGTAAGGACTTAGAATTCACATCTCATACTATAGGGAGGGTCTCAGTTTTGATATTAGAAGCATTGAGCTATCACATCTCATGCTATCGGAAGGGTCTCAGGATTGGAATGGGAAGGAGTTTGATATTTCATCTCAAGCTATAGGAAGGGTCTCAGGTTTGGAAAGGGAAGGATTTGGATTTCACATCTCATGTTATAGGATGGTTCTCATGTTTGGTTTTAGAAGCATTGAGATATCACATCTCATGCTATCGGAAGGGTCTCAGGTTTGGAAAGGGAAGGATTTGGATTTCACATGTTATAGGATGGTTCTCAGGTTTGGTTTTAGAAGCATTAAATTATAACATCTCATGCTATAGGAAGGGTCTCAGGTTTGGAATGGGAATGATTTGGATTTCACATCTCATGTTATAGGATGGTTCTCATGTTTGGTTTTAGAAGCATTGAAATATCACATCTCATGCTATCTGAAGGGTCTCAGGTTTGGAATGGGAAGGAGTTTGATATCACATCTCATGTTAGAGGTAGGATCTCAGGTTTGGTATTAGAGGCATTGAGATATGACATCTCATGCCATCAGAAGGGTCTCAGGATTGGAATGGGAAGGAGTTGGATATCACATCTCATGCTAAAGGGAGGGTCTAAGGTTTGGAAGGGGAAGGATTTGGACATCACATCTCATGTTATTGGAAGGATCTGAGGTTTGGTATTAGAAGCATTGAGATATCACATCTCATGCTATCGGAAGGGTCTCAGGTTTGGTATAAGCATTGAGATATCACATCTCTGCTATCGGAAGGGTCTCAGGATTGGAATGGGAAGGATTTGGATATCACATCTCATGTTATAGGAAGGGTCTCAGGTTTGGTATTAGAAGCATTGAGATATCACATCTCATGCTATATTAAGGGTCTCAGGAATGGAATGGGAAGGACTTGGATATCACATCTCATGATAAAGGAAGGGTCTAAGGTTTGGAAGGGGAAGGATTTGGATATCACATCTCATGTTATTGGACCGGTCTCAGGTTTGGTATTAGAAGCATTGAGATATCAAGTCTCATGGTATAGGACGGGAGTTTGATATCACATCTCATGCCATGGTATGGGTCTCAGGTTTTGTAGAAGCATTGGGATATCACATCTCATGCTATTGGAAGGGTATCAGGATTGGATTTGGAAGGAGTTGGATATCCCATCTCATGCTATAGGAAGGGTCTCAGGTTGGAGTAGAAGGAGTTGGATATCACATCTCATGTTATAGGAAGGGTCTCAGGATTGGAATGGGAAGGACTTGGATATCACATCTCATGTTATAGGAAGGATCTCAGGTTTTGTATTAGAAGCATTGAGATATCACATCTCATGCTATAGGAAGGGTCTCAGGATTGGAATGTGAAGCATTTGGATATCACATCTCATGCTAAAGGAAGGGTCTCAGGTTTGGTATAAGCATTGAGATATCACATCTCTGCTATCGGAAGGGTCTAAGGATTGGATTGGGAAGGAATTGGATATCCCTTCTCATGCTATAGGAAGGGTCTCAGGTTGGAATGGGTAGGAGTTGGATATCACATCTCATGTTATAGGAAGGGTCTCAAGATTGAAATGGGAAGGATTTGGATATCACATCTCTTGCTATAGGAAGGGTCTCAGGTTTTCTATTAGAAACATTGAGATATGACATCTCATGCTATAGGAAGGGTTTCAGTATTGGAATGGGAAATATTTGGATATCACATCTCATGCTAAAGGAAGGGTCTCAGGTTTGGAAGGGGAAGGATTTGGATATCATATCTCATGTTATAGGACATATCTCATGTTATAGGACGGGTCCCAGGTTTGGTATTAGAAGCATTGAGATATCACATCTCATGGTATAGGAAGGGTCTCAGGATTGGAATGGGAAGGAGTTGGATCTCCCTTCTCATGCTACAGGAAGGGTCTCAGGTTGGAATGGGAAGGAGTTGGATATCACATCTCGTTATAGGAAGGGTCTCAGGATTGGAATGGGAAGGAATTGGATATCACATCTCTTGCTATAGGAAGGGTCTCAGGTTTGGAAGGGGAAGGATTTGGATATCATATCTCATGTTATAGGACCGGTCCCAGGTCTGGTATTAGAAGCATTGAGATATCACATCTCATGCTATAGGAGGAGTCTCAGGATTGGAATGGGAAGGAGTTGGATATCACGTCTCATGATATAGGAAGGGTCTCAGGATTGGAATGGGCAGGAGTTGAATATCACCTCTCATGCTAAAGGAAGGGTATCAGGTTTGATAGAAGCATTAAGATATCACATCTCATGCTATAGGAAGGAACTCAGGATTGGAATGGGAAGGAGTTGGATATCACATCTAATGCCATAGGAAGGGTCATCAGGTTTGGTATAAGCATTGAGATATCACATCTCTGCTATCGGAAGGGTTTCAGGATAGGAATGGTAAGGACTTAGAATTCACATCTCATACTATAGGGAGGGTCTCAGTTTTGATATTAGAAGCATTGAGCTATCACATCTCATGCTATCGGAAGGGTCTCAGGATTGGAATGGGATGGAGTTGGATATCACATCTCAAGCTATCTCAGGATTGGAATGGGAAGGAGTTTGATATTTCATCTCAAGCTATAGGAAGGGTCTCAGGTTTGGAAAGGGAAGGATTTGGATTTCACATCTCATGTTATAGGATGGTTCTCATGTTTGGTTTTAGAAGCATTGAGATATCACATCTCATGCTATCGGAAGGGTCTCAGGTTTGGAAAGGGAAGGATTTGGATTTCACATGTTATAGGATGGTTCTCAGGTTTGGTTTTAGAAGCATTAAATTATAACATCTCATGCTATAGGAAGGGTCTCAGGTTTGGAATGGGAAGGAGTTGGATATCACATCTCTGCTATCTGAAGGGTCTCAGGATTGGAATGGGAAGGAGTTGGATATCCCATCTCGTTATAGGAAGGGTCTCAGGTTTGGTATTAGAAGCAATGAGATATCACATCTCATGCTATAGGAAGGGTCTAAGGTTTGGAAGGGGACGGATTTGGGTATCACATCTCATGTTATAGGACCGGTCTCAGGTTTGGTATTTGAAGCATTGAGATATCAAGTCTCATGGTATAGGACGGGTCTCAGAATTGGAATGAGAAGGAGTTGGATATCACATCTCAAGCTATAGGAAGGGTCTCATGATTGGAATGGGAAGGAGTTGGATATCACATCTCATGTTATAGGAAGGGTCTCAGGATTGGAATGGGAAGGACTTGGATATCACATCTCATTCTATAGGAAGGCTCTCAGGGTTGGAAGGGGAAGGAGTTGGATATCACATTTCATGTTAGAGGTAGGATCTCAGGTTTGGTTTTAGAGGCATTGAGATATCACATCTCATGCCATCAGAAGGGTCTCAGGATTGGAATGGGAAGGAGTTGGATATCAAATCTCATGCTAAAGGGATGGTCTAAGGTTTGGAAGGGGAAGGATTTGGATATTCCATCTCATGTTATTGGACCGGTCTCAGGTTTGGTATTAGAAGCATTGAGATATCACATCTCATGCTATCGGAAGGGTCTTAGGTTTGGTATAAGCATTGAGATATCACATCTCTGCTATCGGAAGGGTCTCAGGATTGGAATGGGAAGGATTTGGATATCACAATTCATGTTATAGGAAGGGTCTCAGGTTTGGTATTAGAAGCATTGAGATATCACATCTCATGCTATAGGAAGGGTCTCAGGATTGGAATGGGAAGGACTTGGATATCACATCTCATGTTATAGGAAGGGTCTCAGGTTTGGTATTAGAAGCATTGAGATATCACATCTCATGCTATAGGAAGGGTCTCAGGAATGGAATGGGAAGGACTTGGATATCACATCTCATGATAAAGGAAGGGTCTAAGGTTTGGAAGGGGAAGGATTTGGATATCACATCTCATGTTATTGGACCGGTCTCAGGTTTGGTATTAGAAGCATTGAGATATCAAGTCTCATGGTATAGGACGGGAGTTTGATATCACATCTCATGCCATGGTATGGGTCTCAGGTTTTGTAGAAGCATTGGGATATCACATCTCATGCTATCGGAAGGGTATCAGGATTGGATTTGGAAGGAGTTGGATATCCCATCTCATGCTATAGGATGGGTCTCAGGTTGGAATAGAAGGAGTTGGATATCACATCTCATGTTATAGGAAGGGTCTCAGGATTGGAATGGGAAGGACTTGGATATCACATCTCATGCTGTAGGAAGGGTCTCAGGTTTGGAAAAGGAAGGAGTTGGATATCACATTTCATGTTAGAGGTAGGATCTCAGGTTTGGTATTAGAGGCATTGAGATATCACATCTCATGCTATCAGAAGGGTATCAGGATTGGAAAGGGAAGGAGTTGGGTATCACATCTCATGTTATAGGACCGGTCTCAGGTTTGGTATTTGAAGCATTGAGATATCAAGTCTCATGGTATAGGACGGGTCTCAGAATTGGAATGAGAAGGAGTTGGATATCACATCTCAAGCTATAGGAAGGGTCTCATGATTGGAATGGGAAGGAGTTGGATATCACATCTCATGTTATAGGAAGGGTCTCAGGATTGGAATGGGAAGGACTTGGATATCACATCTCATTATATAGGAAGGCTCTCAGGGTTGGAAGGGGAAGGAGTTGGATATCACATTTCATGTTAGAGGTAGGATCTCAGGTTTGGTTTTAGAGGCATTGAGATATCACATCTCATGCCATCAGAAGGGTCTCAGGATTGGAATGGGAAGGAGTTGGATATCAAATCTCATGCTAAAGGGATGGTCTAAGGTTTGGAAGGGGAAGGATTTGGATATCACATCTCATGTTATTGGACCGGTCTCAGGTTTGGTATTAGAAGCATTGAGATATCACATCTCATGCTATCGGAAGGGTCTTAGGTTTGGTATAAGCATTGAGATATCACATCTCTGCTATCGGAAGGGTCTCAGGATTGGAATGGGAAGGATTTGGATATCACAATTCATGTTATAGGAAGGGTCTCAGGTTTGGTATTAGAAGCATTGAGATATCACATCTCATGCTATAGGAAGGGTCTCAGGATTGGAATGGGAAGGACTTGGATATCACATCTCATGTTATAGGAAGGGTCTCAGGTTTGGTATTAGAAGCATTGAGATATCACATCTCATGCTATAGGAAGGGTCTCAGGAATGGAATGGGAAGGACTTGGATATCACATCTCATGATAAAGGAAGGGTCTAAGGTTTGGAAGGGGAAGGATTTGGATATCACATCTCATGTTATTGGACCGGTCTCAGGTTTGGTATTAGAAGCATTGAGATATCAAGTCTCATGGTATAGGACGGGAGTTTGATATCACATCTCATGCCATGGTATCGGTCTCAGGTTTTGTAGAAGCATTGGGATATCACATCTCATGCTATCGGAAGGGTATCAGGATTGGATTTGGAAGGAGTTGGATATCCCATCTCATGCTATAGGAAGGGTCTCAGGTTGGAATAGAAGGAGTTGGATATCACATCTCATGTTATAGGAAGGGTCTCAGGATTGGAATGGGAAGGACTTGGATATCACATCTCATGCTGTAGGAAGGGTCTCAGGTTTGGAAAAGGAAGGAGTTGGATATCACATTTCATGTTAGAGGTAGGATCTCAGGTTTGGTATTAGAGGCATTGAGATATCACATCTCATGCTATCAGAAGGGTATCAGGATTGGAATGGGAAGGAGTTGGATATCACATCTCATGCTAAAGGGAGGGTCTCAGGTTTGGAATGGGAAGGATTTGGATATCACATCTCACGTTATAGGAAGGACCTTAGGTTTGGTATTAGAAGCATTGAGATATCACATCTCATGCTATAGGAAGGGTCTCGGGATTGGAATGGGAAGGAGTTGGATATCACATCTCATGTTATAGGAAGGATCTCAGGTTTGGTATTAGAAGCATTGAGATATCACATCTCATGCTATAGGAAGGGTCTCAGGATTGGAATGGGAAGGAGTTGGATATCACATCTCATGCTATGGGAAGGGTCTCAGGTTTGGTATAAGCATTGAAATATCACATCTCTGCTATCGGAAGGGTCTCAGGATTGGAATGGGAGGAGCTGGATATCACATCTCATGCTATGGGAAGGGTCTCAGGTTTGGTATAAGCATTGAAATATCACATCTCTGCTATCGGAAGGGTCTCAGGATTGGAATGGGAGGAGCTGGATATCACATCTCATGCTAAAGGAAGGGTCTCAGGTTTGGAAGGGGAAGGAGTTGGATATCACATCTCATGCTAAAGGGAGGGTCTCAGGTTTGGAATGGGAAGGATTTGGATATCACATCTCATGTTATAGGAAGGACCTTAGGTTTGGTATTAGAAGCATTGAGATACCACATCTCATGCTATAGGAAGGGTCTCGGAATTGGAATGGGAAGGAGTTGGATATCACATCTCATGTTATTGGAAGGATCTCAGGTTTGGTATTAGAAGCATTGAGATATCACATCTCATGCTATCGGAAGGGTCTTAGGTTTGGTATAAGCATTGAGATATCACATCTCATGCTATAGGAAGGGTCTCAGGATTGGAATGGGAAGGATTTGGATATCACATCTCATGTTATAGGAAGGGTCTCAGGTTTGGTATTAGAAGCATTGAGATATCACATCTCATGCTATAGGAAGGGTCTCAGGAATGGAATGGGAAGGACTTGGATATCACATCTCATGATAAAGGAAGGGTCTAAGGTTTGGAAGGGGAAGGATTTGGATATCACATCTCATGTTATTGGACCGGTCTCAGGTTTGGTATTAGAAGCATTGAGATATCAAGTCTCATGGTACAGGACGGGAGTTTGATATCACATCTCATGCCATGGTATGGGTCTCAGGTTTTGTAGAAGCATTGGTATATCACATCTCATGCTATCGGAAGGGTATCAGGATTGGATTTGGAAGGAGTTGGATATCCCATCTCATGCTATAGGAAGGGTCTCAGGTTGGAATAGAAGGAGTTGGATATCACATCTCATTTTATAGGAAGGGTCTCAGGATTGGAATGGGAAGGACTTGGATATCACATCTCATGCTGTAGGAAGGGTCTCAGGTTTGGAAAAGGAAGGAGTTGCATATCACATTTCATGTTAGAGGTAGGATCTCACGTTTGGTATTAGAGGCATTGAGATATCAGATCTCATGCTATCAGAAGGGTATCAGGATTGGAATGGGAAGGAGTTGGATATCACATCTCATGCTAAAGGGAGGGTCTCAGGTTTGGAATGGGAAGGATTTGGATGTCACATCTCATGTTATAGGAAGGACCTTAGGTTTGGTATTAGAAGCATTGAGATATCACATCTCATGCTATAGGAAGGGTCTCGGGATTGGAATGGGAAGGAGTTGGATATCACATCTCATGTTATAGGAAGGATCTCAGGTTTGGTATTAGAAGCATTGAGATATCACATCTCATGCTATAGGAAGGGTCTCAGGATTGGAATGGGAAGGAGTTGGATATCACATCTCATGCTATGGGAAGGGTCTCAGGTTTGGTATAAGCATTGAAATGTCACATCTCTGCTATCGGAAGGGTCTCAGGATTGGAATGGGAGGAGCTATATATCACATCTCATGCTAAAGGAAGGGTCTCAGGTTTGGAAGGGGAAGGATTTGGATATCACATCTCATGTTATAGGACGGGTCTCAGGTTTGGTATTAGAAGCATTGTGATATCACATCTCATGCTATAGGGTGTGTCTCAGGATTGGAATGGGAAGGAGTTGGATATCACATCTCATGCTATAGGAAGGGTTTCAGGTTTGGTAGAAGCATTGAGATATCACATCTCATGCTATAGGAAGAGTCTCAGGTTTGGGAAGGGAAGGATTTGGATTTCACATCTCATGTTATAGGATGGTTCTCATGTTTGGTTTTTGAAGCATTGAGATATCACATCTCATGCTATCGGAAGGGTCTCAGGTTTGGAATGGGAAGGAGTTGGATATCACATCTCATGTTATAGGAAGGGTCTCAGGTTTGGAATGGGAAGGAGTTGGATATGACATCTCTTGTTATAGGGAGGGTCTCAGGATTTGAATGGTAAGGAGTTGGATATCACATCTCATGCTATAGGAAGGGTCTCAGGTTGGAATGGGAAGGAGTTGGATATCACATCTCATGTTATATACAGGAAGGGTCTCAGGATTGGAATGGGAAGGATTTGGATATCACATCTCTTGCTATAGGAAGGGTCTCAGGTTTTTTATTAGAAACATTGAGATATCACATCTCATGCTATAGGAAGGGTTTTAGGATTGGAATGGGAAGTATTTGGATATCACATCTCATGCTAAAGGAAGGGTCTCAGCTTTGGAAGGGGAAGGATTTGGATATCACATCTCATCCAATAGGAAGGGTCTCAGGTTTGGAATGGGAAGGAATTGGATATCACATCTCATGTTATAGGAAGGGTCTCAGGTTTTTTATTAGAAACATTGAGATATCACATCTCATGTTATAGGACGGTTCCCAGGTTTGGTATTAGAAGCATTGAGATATCACATCTCATGGTATAGGAAGGGTCTCAGGGTTGGAATGGGAAGGAGTTGGATATCACATCTCATCCAATAGGAAGGGTCTCAGGTTTGGAATGGGAAGGAATTGGATATCACATCTCATGTTATAGGAAGGATCTCAGGTTTGGTATTAGAAGCATTGAGATATCACATCTCATGCTATAGGAAGGGTCTCAGGATTGGAATGTGAAGGATTTGGATATCACATCACATGCTAAAGGAAGGGTCTCAGGTTTGGTAGAAGCATTGAGATATCACATCTCATGCTATAGGAAGGGTCTCAGGATTTGAATGGCAAGGAGTTGGATATCACATCTCATGCCATAGGAAGGGTCTCAGGTTTGGTATAAGCATTGAGATATCACATCTCTGCTATCGGAAGGTTCTCAGGATTGGATTGGGAAGGAGTTGGATATCCCTTCCCATGCTATAGGAAGTGTCTCAGGTTGGAAGGGGAAGGAGTTGAATATCACATCTCATGTTATAGGAAGGGTCTCAGGATTGGAATGGGAAGGATTTGGATATCACATCTCTTGCTATAGGAAGGGTCTCAGGATTGGAATGGGAAGGATTTGGATATCACATCTCATGTCATAGGAAGGATCTCAGGTTTGGTATTAGAAGCATTGATATATCACATCTCATGCTATAGTAAGGGTCTCATGTTTGGAATGGGAAGGAGTTGGATATCACATATGCTATAGGAAGTGTCTCAGGTTTGGAACGGGAAGGAGTTGGATATCACATCTCATGTTATAGGAAGGGTCTCAGGTTTGGTATAAGCATTGAGATATCACATCTCTGCTATCAGGAGTGGCTCAGGATTGGAATGGGAAGGAGTTGGATATCCCATCTCATGTTAAAGGACGGGTCTCTGGTTTGGTATTAGAATCATTGAGATATCACATCGCATGCTGTAGGAAGGGTCTAAGGATTGGAATGGGATGGACTTGGATATCACATCTCATGCTATAGGTAGGCTCTCAGGTTTGGTATAAGCATTGAGATATCACATCTCATGCTATAGGAAGGGTCTCAGGATTGGAATGGGAAGGATTTGGATATCACATCTCATGCTATAGGAAGGGTCTCAGATTTGGTATAAGCATTGAGATATCACATCTCATGCTATAGGAAGGGTCTCAGGATTGGAATGGGAAGGAGTTGTATATGACATCTCAAGCCTTAGGAAGGGTCTCAGGTTTGGTATAAGCATTGAGATATCACATCTCTGCTATCGGAAGGGTCTCAGGATTGGAATGGGAAGGAGTTGGATATCCCATCTCATGTTATAGGAAGGGTCTCAGGTTTGGTATTAGAAGCATTGAGATATCACATCTCATGCTATAGGAAGGGTCTCAGGATTGGAATGGGAAGGACTTGGATGTCACATCTCATGCTATAGGGAGGGTCTCAAGTTTGATATTAGAAGCATTGAGATAACAAATCTCATGATATCGGAAGGGTCTCAGGATTGGAATGGGAAGGAGTTGGATATCACATCTCATTATAAAGGAAGGGTCTAAGGTTTGGAAGGGGAAGGATTTGGATATCACATCTCATGTTATAGGACGGGTCTCAGGTTTGGTATTAGAAGCATTGAGATATCAAGTCTCATGGTATAAGAAGGGTCTCAGAATTGGAATGGGAAGGAGTTGGATATCACATCTCAAGCTATAGGAAGCGTCTCAGGATTGGAATGGGAAGGAGTTTGATATCACATCTCATGCCATAGTATGGGTCTCAGGTTTGGTAGAAGCATTGGGATATCACATCTCATGCTATAGGAAGGGTCTCAGGATTGGAATGGGAAGAAGTTGGATATCACATCTCAAGCTATAGGAAGGGTCTCAGGTTTGGTATAAGCATTGAGATATCACATCTCATGCTATAGGAAGGGTCTCAGGGTTGGAATGGGAAGGAGTTGTTTATGACATCTCATGCCATAGGAAGGGTCTCAGGTTTGGTATAAGCATTGAGATTTCACATCACATGCTATAGGAAGGGTCTCAGGATTGGAATGGGAAGTACTTGGATATCACATCACATGCTATAGGAAGGGTCTCAGGATTGGAATGGGAAGGACTTGGATATCACATCTCATGCTATAGGCAGGGTCTCAGGTTTGGAAAGGGAAGGAGATGGATATCACATTTCATGTTAGAGGTAGGATCTCAGGTTTGGTATTAGAGGCAATGAGATATCACATCTCATGCTATCAGAAGGGTCTCAGGATTGGAATGGGAAGGAGTTGGATATCACATTTCATGCTAAAGGGAGGGTCTCAGGTTTGGAAGGGGAAGGATTTGGAAATCACATCTCATATTATAGGAAGGATCTCAGGTTTGGTATTAGAAGCATTGAGATATCACATCTCATGCTATCGGAAGGATCTCAGGTTTGGTATAAGAGACATTGAGATATCACATCTCATGCTATCATAAGGGTCTCAGGATTGGAATGGGAAGGAGTTGGATATCACATCTCATGTTATAGGAAGGATCTCAGGTTTGGTATTAGAAGCATTGAGACATCACATCTCATGCTATAGGAAGGGTCTCAGGATTGGAATGGGAAGGAGTTGGATATCACATCTCATGCTATAGGAAGGGTCTCAGGTTTGGTATAAGCATTGAGATATCACATCTCATGCTATAGGAAGGGTCTCAGGATTGGAATGGGAAGGATTTGGATATCACATCTTATGCTATAGGAAGGGTCTCAGGTTTGGTATAAGCATTGAGATATCACATCTCATGCTATAGGAAGGGTCTCAGGATTGGAATGGGAAGAAGTTGGATATCACATCTCATGCTATAGGAAGGGTCTTAGGGTTGGAATGGGAAGGAGTTGTATATGACATCTCATGCCATAGGAAGGGTCTCAGGTTTGGTATAAGCATTGAGATATCACATCACATGCTATAGGAAGGGTCTCAGGTTTGGAAAGGGAAGGAGATGGATATCACATTTCATGTTAGAGGTAGGATCTCAGGTTTGGTATTAGAGGCATTGAGATATCACATCTCATGCTATCAGAAGGGTCTCAGGATTGGAATGGGAAGGAGTTGGATATCACATTTCATGCTAAAGGGAGGGTCTCAGGTTAGGAAGGGGA
Source organism: Ambystoma mexicanum (assembly GCF_040938575.1). NCBI lineage: Eukaryota > Metazoa > Chordata > Amphibia > Caudata > Ambystomatidae > Ambystoma > Ambystoma mexicanum. Next base: position 16,452,302 of record NW_027182455.1, on the reverse strand, counting down.
AGGATTTGGAAATCACATCTCATATTATAGGAAGGATCTCAGGTTTGGTATTAGAAGCATTGAGATATCACATCTCATGCTATCGGAAGGATCTCAGGTTTGGTATAAGAGGCATTGAGATATCACATCTCATGCTATCATAAGGGTCTCAGGATTGGAATGGGAAGGAGTTGGATATCACATCTCATGTTATAGGAAGGATCTCAGGTTTGGTATTAGAAGCATTGAGACATCACATCTCATGCTATAGGAAGGGTCTCAGGATTGGAATGGGAAGGAGTTGGATATCACATCTCATGCTATAGGAAGGGTCTCAGGTTTGGTATAAGCATTGAGATATCACATCTCATGCTATAGGAAGGGTCTCAGGATTGGAATGGGAAGGATTTGGATATCACATCTTATGCTATAGGAAGGGTCTCAGGTTTGGTATAAGCATGGAGATATCACTTCTCATGCTATAGGAAGGGTCTCAGGATTGGAATGGGAAGGAGTTGGATATCACATCTCATGCTATAGGAAGGGTCTCAGATTTGGTATAAGCATTGAGATATCACATCTCATGCTATAGGAAGGGTCTCAGGATTGGAATGGGAAGGAGTTGTATATGACATCTCAGGCCATAGGAAGGGTCTCAGATTTGGTATAAGCATTGAGATATCACATCTCATGATATCGGAAGGGTCTCAGGATTGGAATGGGAAGGAGTTGGATATCACATTTCATGATAAAGGAAGGGTCTAAGGTTTGGAAGGGGAAGGATTTGGATATCACATCTCATGTTATAGGACGGGTCTCAGGTTTGGTATTAGAAGCATTGAGATATCAAGTCTCATGGTATAAGAAGGGTCTCAGGATTGGAATGGGAAGGAGTTTGATATCACATCTCATGCCATAGTATGGGTCTCAGGTTTGGTAGAAGCATTGGGATATCACATCTCATGCTATCGGAAGGGTATCAGTATTGGATTTGGAAGGAGTTGGATATCCCATCTCATGCTATAGGAAGGGTCTCAGGTTGGAATGGGAAGGAGTTGGATATCACATTTCATGTTATAGGAAGGGTTTCAGGATTGGAATGGGAAGGACTTGGATATCATATCTCATGCTATAGGAAGGCTCTCAGGTTTGGAAGGGGAAGGAGTTGGATAGCACATTTCATGTTAGAGGAAGGATCTCAGGTTTGGTATTAGAGGCCTTGAGATATCACATCTCATGCTATAGGAAGGGTCTCAGGATTGGAATGGGAAGGAGTTGGATATCACATCTCAAGCTATAGGAAGGGTCTCAGGTTTGGTATAAGCATTGAGATATCACATCTCATGCTATAGGAAGGGTCTCAGGATTGGAATGGGAAGAAGTTGGATATCACATCGCATGCTATAGGAAGGGTCTCAGGTTTGGTATAAGCATTGAGATATCACATCTCATGCTATAGGAAGGGTCTCAGGATTGGAATGGGAAGGAGTTGTATATGCCATCTCATGCCATAGGAAGGGTCTCAGGTTTGGTATAAGCATTGAGATATCACATCACATGCTATAGGAAGGGTCTCAGGATTGGAATGGGAAGGACTTGGATATCACATATCATGCTATAGGCAGGGTCTCAGGTTTGGAAAGGGAAGGAGATGGATATCACATTTCATGTTAGAGGTAGGATCTCAGGTTTGGTATTAGAGGCATTGAGAAATCACATCTCATGCTATCAGAAGGGTCTCAGGATTGGAATGGGAAGGAGTTGGATATCACATCTCATGCTAAAGGGAGGGTCTCAGGTTTGGAAGGGGAAGGATTTGGAAATCACATCTCATATTATAGGAAGGATCTCAGGTTTGGTATTAGAAGCATTGAGATATCACATCTCATGCTATCGGAAGGATCTCAGGTTTGGTATAAGAGGCATTGAGATATCACATCTCATGCTATCATAAGGGTCTCAGGATTGGAATGGGAAGGAGTTGGATATCACATCTCATGTTATAGGAAGGATCTCAGGTTTGGTATTGGAAGCATTGAGACATCACATCTCATGCTATAGGAATGGTCTCAGGATTGGAATGGGTAGGAGTTGGATGTTACATTCTTGCTATAGGAAGGGTCTCATGTTTGGAATGGGAAGGAGTTGGATATCACATATGCTATAGGAAGTGTCTTAGGTTTGGAACGGGAAGGAGTTGGATATCACATCTCATGTTATAGGAAGGGTCTCAGGTTTGGTATAAGCATTGAGATATCACATCTCTGCTATAAGGAGTGGCTCAGGATTGGAATGGGAAGGAGTTGGATATCCCATCTCATGTTAAAGGACGGGTCTCTGGTTTGGTATTAGAATCATTGAGATATCACATCGCTGTTAGGAAAGATTTCGTAATTGTAGGGAATTTTCCTTCCATGTGGCAACCCCTAAACTTTTTGCTATTGTTTTTAACCTTGTTCTTGACTTTGCCAGAGAAGTACAGCCTTCTGCCGCACTTCTCTGGGCTTTCGCTCCTTTCTTACGGGGAAACTGACATGCCCTTAAGACAGTCAGTACCGGGGAACGCTGTTTCCCGTAGTTTCTTTTATCATGTTGCGGCTTTAGTGCAACATGACACAAGAGGGCACTGTAAGCTAAGTTACAGCTCTCTTGGGTCTCTAGCCTTCTACAGGCCCTAGATACTCTTTTAGGATGGTATTTGATCGGTGCAAGTCATTCAGGGACTGGAATGGTGGCAGCGATCGTTTTGTTTATTTTGAGCTCCTTTTGGCGTTCTGAGCACGTTTTTCGCACTGAACCCAAAATGGTGGCCTGGCTCCCAAAATGGCCAGACCACGAGGCTCCTTTGTCCTGTCCACTGACCGTCTTGCTCCCTTCACCTTCCCCAGGTCGGGCGACCCGGGGCCTTCCTTATTTGGGCATGTACTTTCCCGCGAAACGTGGTTGCTTTCGCGGGCTTCTACATGTCGTTTGTGTGCCTCCAGGGTGGGGGCTGGGATGTCTGGTCCCAATACACATCCTGGGTGCCAGAGAGTCTAGGGTGGTGTGAATGCCTGGGACCACCGTGGTCCGTGATTGGTCCACGTATGGTATGTGTGTTGATGAGCGGATCTCCCATTGGCTCCCCTCCGTTTTGGCGCGAAGGGAACCGTGGATAAGAGGGAGCTGGAAACACCACTACCAGGTCGATCTCCTGAGTTCTCACGAACGAAGGAATACAGGAGCCAAGTATCCTGCAACCAAGAGGCTGGACCGAGGAATCGCTGGTGACCCGCTGAAGGAATCCTCCTTTGCACTGCTGTCGTCCTGTGAAACCCTTTCCTCCTTGGATCGAACCAGAAGGCCTGTACTGGTGCTTCGACCTTTGGAATAGCAGGAACAGCTATTCCCGGCGACTTCATCCTCTCCTGCCAAGTAAGCCTTCGGAAGTGTCTCTGGGCCATCCAGTTGACTGACCAGCTTACAAGGGAGTCCTGCTCTGTAACCGCCGCCAGGTTGTGTTGTATTCCGAGTCCTTGTCACTCTCCCACGCTTCGTACACTTGGCGTTCCCAAGTCTGAAGGGAGGAGTGTACATTTGGCTCGAATACACACGGCCGCTCCGTTGTCCTGCTGCGGCAACAAACTGTGCTGGTTTCGTCGATTGGGACGTCTTTTTGCTCTACACGACTACGAGGCGTTCCCTGCTCTTCTGAACCTGCCAGCTGCTAAAACGAATGTGGAGAAGCCTGGGTCTGCTTGCTTCGGGGACCGGTGAGTAGTTTAGCTAGGATCTGGTCGCCCTCCTGCAGTATCCCATTGCTTTTCCCTGCTGTGTAAAAACAGCACCCTTTTGGCCGTACTCGCGCTCTGCTTCTGCCCGCTGTGGAGGCTGCGCTTGAGTTACGGAACCTGTTCTCCTTCTGCTGTGCACTAACCCGAACTGCCTGACTTCCTCCGAAGAGCTTCCCCTTTTGCCCGTTGGCACCGGCGTGGCAGGTACTTTGAGCACAAGGCTCCACTCTTCGCAGGGCTCGGACTTCCATCTAGTAGGTGCCTCTGAAGGCGAACTGAGTCTAAAGCGGTATCGCACTGCCTGTTTTCCTTCCCTGGCAGGTGGACTACATATTTCGTGCTTTAAACGCTTGCGACTGTGTATTTGTATATATATTGTGTTGATATGGTATGTGTTGGTTTAATATTGTGATATTGTGATTTTCTCGCTACGGTCATTATTTTAAAGGCCTTAAAATAAATGTGTATCTATTTTTGATATAACAACTGTTTGGAGTAGTTTGTAAGCGCTCTTGCTTTGTGTGCTCATTGCGGGCTTTCAGTCACCCTCACCCCTCTTGAGACCTAGTCTTGACCGCCGCGATCGCTACCTTGATTGGTCTGGCATGTCCAGAGGTTACCCTGTTCCAAGTAATTAGGTTGGCCTTCTGAACTTCTGCGCCACCAGGACAGAGTTCAGAAATCCGTCTTAACAAATTGGTGTACAGCGGTGGGATACGACTGAAGGTATCCAGTGTTGCGCTCGAACTAAGGCATTTCAGGTTATTCCAAACAGTACACGTAGTGAATTGTTATAGAATAACTTTAAAAAGGCCATAGTCCTATCAAACAGTATGGAAGCAAATACCTTGTTAACTTTAAATGCTTCCAAATCAGAAACATTGAAAAAGATGTGTGCGGAGAGAGGTGTTTCCTCTCAAGGCACAAAATTGGAAATGATCCAGAGAATCGTGGCGTGGCAAGAAGCGCAGCTTGACGCTATAACTTCCGAGGACAGTGCAGAAGGTGGTGGGGCTGCTCTCACTGGTAGAACCGACGGTTCTGCCGCTGCACTGATCCATCGCGACCACGAGGACAGGGAGGATGTAATGTTTAATGTTTCCTCTGCCAGTGTTGATGGGGAGGCTATGCTTGAATTCAAGAAGCAAGAGCTGCGGTTTAGGCAGCAGGAGCTTGAATTCAGCATAGCCAAACTAAAAATCGAACAGGCAGAAAAACAGAAAGACAGGGATCACCAGTTGGAACTGGCCAAGCTTCAGGTTGCAAATGGGTCCAAGGGTCCTGGACATGGGTCTGGGGCTTCCTCTCATCCACGGTTTCCAAAAGATCTGCTCAGTGTATATGAAGAAAGGAATGACATTATGGACTGGCTGAATGCGTTTGAGTATGCATGCGAGGTTCAAAAAGTTGACAGTGCTGATAAGATTGCGTGGTTGCTCAGTAGACTGCCCCATTCTGGCTGTAGTGCCATTATGGAAATGTCGAAGGCTGAGCGGGCTGATTTCGCAATGTTAAAGCAAACTCTCATTTTAAAGTTTGGGAAGACTCCGGCCCAATATTTAAAGCGTTTTCGAGAGTATAAGAAAAAGGAAGGTGGTACTTGGGTATCTTATGTCGCTGAATCCTTGAAAAACTTAACTGGCTGGGTCGAAGATTATAAGGTTTCTACCTTCGAAGGCATGATAAATCTTGTCATGCTGGAACATATTTTTGCTTCTTCTTCCCCGGAGCTTAAGCAGCATTTGGCCGATTCGAAGGAGATAGATCCTAAGAAGCTGGCCATTGCAGCAGACTTATGGGTGTCACATCGAGTGTCCCATAAGGACAAAACTCATCCTGGTAAGCAGGAGGAAGGGAAAAAGTCCAAAGATATGGAGGGTGGGGAATCTGCTAAATCTTCTTCCCATAAGGGCCACAAAAAGAAAAACAAGGGTAAGACACAAGAGAACTCACAGGGTAGTGGAGGTCAGCCTCCGAAACAGAACTCTGGTTACAATAAGCCTCCCTACGTAAACAGACCCACTGGGGCTTGTTTGTCTTGTGGAGCAACTGACCATGTGAAAGGGGATCCCCGGTGTAAGGTTAGACCTTTGGGGGTCCACTCCGCTAATCTGGCCTTCTCCTCCTACGAGGAAGAAGAGATTACAGGAGCATCCTTCTCCTCAGACTCATTTCCCAGCGGGATAGAGGCTGAGGTAGTTTTAGTGTCCCTGGGTTCCTGGGAGCCTAAAGTCGCAGAGGCTTATGCTAGGATTCCGGATAATACCAAGCACTACTTTAAAGACAGTGTGCTGATCAATGGAGTGGATACTCCAGCTCTTAGGGATAGTGGGTGCAGTCGCACTGTAGTGGATTCTACCTTGGTAGACTCAGAGGAAGTTGCCAGAGCTACTCTGATGCCCACTAAGTTGGCTGACAGCCCCCTCCGTATGTTTCCCGTGATCCCTGTAAATCTTACTTTAAATGGTACAGCAGTCAGGATTCCAGTGAGCATTCAGAGAAACGTCCCGGGAAAGGTCTTGTTAGGTAATGATCTCAGAGCTTTAGGGCTCGTAGGAGACACTGCCGAAAGACCCTACACACGGTCTCAAGCACGGGCAGCATTGGCCAAGTCCAATACGCCGCCCCAGCCGAAGGGGAAGCCCAAGGCGAAAGGAGTCTACAAGTCAAAACGAGAGAAAGAGAATATTCCCCCGAGCTCGCCTACCACTGCGGTGGAGGAAGTTGGTCAATCGCCCGGGCCTGACGAGGAGGTGGCGATGCCTGAAGTATTCGACCCCAACGATCATCCTGAACTAAAAGACTTGTTAGTTGAAGGAGGTCCTGATAGGGACGAATTCAGTAAAGGCCAACGTGAGTGCCCATCTCTGGAAGGCCTAAGGAGACAGGCCTGCTCCCAGCTTGAGGGTGAACCTCCTGGGATGCGTAGGATTTACCAGGAAGGTGGACTCCTGTATAGTGAGCCCACAGAGTCTACAGAAGGAGACCATAGGAGGTTGGTGGTTCCCCTTGCTGTTAGGCCCTTCCTCCTGCAGTTGGCGCATGAAGTTCCCATTGCTGGTCACCTCGGTATGAGGAAAACCAAGCAAAGGTTATCCATGCACTTCTACTGGCCCAAGATGGGGGAGCAAGTAGAAAGTCACTGCAGGAGTTGTGCCTCCTGCCAGTTGTCTGGTAAGGTTGGCGCGACAATCCAAGCTCCGTTGGTACCGCTCCCAGTTGTGGGGGTACCATTTGAAAGGGTAGGGATCGACATGGTTGGTCCCCTTGACCCGCAAACATCCTCAGGCAATAGGTTTATCCTGGTGCTGGTCGACCATGCAACCAGGTATCCTGAGGCCGTCCCATTTACAACTGTAACTGCCAAGCCAGTTGCAGAAGCTTTACTCGGCATGTTTACTAGGGTTGGCTTCCCTAAAGAAGTTGTGTCGGATCATGGCAGCAACTTTATGTCGAAGTATAGGCAGGCTATGTGGAAAGAATGTGGGGTCACCTACAGGTTCTCTTCTGCATACCACCCCCAGACCAATGGTCTGGGGGGGCGTTTCGACAGGACGTTAACGAGTATGATTGGGGCTCTGGAGGAGCCCCAGAGAAGAAAATGGGATCTTCTTGTTTCATGCTTACTGTTTGCCTACCGAGAGGTACCACAGGAGGGTGTTGGCTTCAGCCCCTTCAAACTTCTGTTCGGTCATCCCGTACGGGGACCCTTAGCCATTGTCAAGGAGGGATGGGAGATGCCCACTCCCCCTGTTACTACCAATGTAGTTGATTATGTGCTAGGGCTCAGAAAACGGATGGTACTTCTGATGGGCTTGGCTAGTGATAAATTGAAGGCAGGGCAAGCGCTGGTGAAACCTTGGTACGACCAGAAAGCTTCCCTCATCAACTTTACACTTGGTCAGCAGGTCCTGATCATGAATCCCATAAGGCCTCAAGCTTTACAGGACAATTGGTCAGGCCCTTACCCAGTGGTGGAGCCCCTGGGTGAGGTTAACTATTCAGTGGACCTTGGAAGGCCTGGAAAGGCTCCCAAAGTGTTTCACATGAATAGGCTGAAGGCTTTCGTCCCAAGCGGCGAAATCGCAGCACTGCTATTGGCTTCAGACGTTGAGGAAGAGGAGTCTGAACCTCTCCCCGACCTGTTCCAAAGCAGTCCTTCAGAGAGCTCTTTTGAGGGTGTCCGCGTGGCCCCTCACCAAAATGGACAAGGCTCAGTGGTTTACCTTGGACATGAAGTAGGTGGAGGGAGGAGACAGCCTCTACTCAGTCAGGTACAAGCAGTACAAGACTGGCCTACCCCCACTACGCAAACCCAAGTGAGAGCCTTTTTAGGACTCACGGGGTATTACCGCACTTTTGTGGCAGACTATGGCACCATAGCTGCTCCTCTGACTGCCCTCACAACTCCGAAGAAACCCAAGAAGGTAACTTGGACCGACGAGTGTGAGAAGGCCTTCAATGGCTTAAAAGACTCCTTGTGCCAGGCCCCTGTCCTTAGGGCCCCGGATTATCAAAGACCTTTTATCGTGCAGACGGATGCCTCTGACACTGGGATAGGAGCTGTACTATCACAAGTAGATGAGAAGGGTAAGGAACACCCTATCGGTTTTATTAGTCGCCAGTTTAAGGACAGAGAGCTCAGATGGTCCACGGTAGAGAAAGAATGTTTCTCTGTTGTGTGGGCCCTAAGGAAGCTGAGGCCCTACCTCTATGGGACCCACTTCACTGTGCAGACTGACCATAAGCCGTTAAAGTGGCTAATGAACATGAAGGGGGAGAATCCAAAGTTGCTTAGGTGGTCCATAAGTCTACAAGGCTTCGACTTCACTATTGAGCATAGGCCAGGTGTCCAACATAGCAATGCTGATGGGTTGTCCAGAATGTTTAACCGACCTGAACAAGAGACTCATCCAGGGGTGGATTAGTTCCCCCTGTCCATAGTCTGGGAGGGGCGAGTGTTAGGAAAGATTTCGTAATTGTAGGGAATTTTCCTTCCATGTGGCAACCCCTAAACTTTTTGCTATTGTTTTTAACCTTGTTCTTGACTTTGCCAGAGAAGTACAGCCTTCTGCCGCACTTCTCTGGGCTTTCGCTCCTTTCTTACGGGGAAACTGACATGCCCTTAAGACAGTCAGTACCGGGGAACGCTGTTTCCCGTAGTTTCTTTTATCATGTTGCGGCTTTAGTGCAACATGACACAAGAGGGCACTGTAAGCTAAGTTACAGCTCTCTTGGGTCTCTAGCCTTCTACAGGCCCTAGATACTCTTTTAGGATGGTATTTGATCGGTGCAAGTCATTGAGGGACTGGAATGGTGGCAGCGATCGTTTTGTTTATTTTGAGCTCCTTTTGGCGTTCTGAGCACGTTTTTCGCACTGAACCCAAAATGGTGGCCTGGCTCCCAAAATGGCCAGACCACGAGGCTCCTTTGTCCTGTCCACTGACCGTCATGCTCCCTTCACCTTCCCCAGGTCGGGCGACCCGGGGCCTTCCTTATTTGGGCATGTACTTTCCCGCGAAACGTGGTTGCTTTCGCGGGCTTCTACATGTCGTTTGTGTGCCTCCAGGGTGGGGGCTGGGATGTCTGGTCCCAATACACATCCTGGGTGCCAGAGAGTCTAGGGTGGTGTGAATGCCTGGGACCACCGTGGTCCGTGATTGGTCCACGTATGGTATGTGTGTTGATGAGCGGATCTCCCATTTGCTCCCCTCCGTTTTGGCGCGAAGGGAACCGTGGATAAGAGGGAGCTGGAAACACCACTACCAGGTCGATCTCCTGAGTTCTCACGAACGAAGGAATACAGGAGCCAAGTATCCTGCAACCAAGAGGCTGGACCGAGGAATCGCTGGTGACCCGCTGAAGGAATCCTCCTTTGCACTGCTGTCGTCCTGTGAAACCCTTTCCTCCTTGGATCGAACCAGAAGGCCTGTACTGGTGCTTCGACCTTTGGAATAGCAGGAACAGCTATTCCCGGCGACTTCATCCTCTCCTGCCAAGTAAGCCTTCGGAAGTGTCTCTGGGCCATCCAGTTGACTGACCAGCTTACAAGGGAGTCCTGCTCTGTAACCGCCGCCAGGTTGTGTTGTATTCCGAGTCCTTGTCACTCTCCCACGCTTCGTACACTTGGCGTTCCCAAGTCTGAAGGGAGGAGTGTACATTTGGCTCGAATACACACGGCCGCTCCGTTGTCCTGCTGCGGCAACAAACTGTGCTGGTTTCGTCGATTGGGACGTCTTTTTGCTCTACACGACTACGAGGCGTTCCCTGCTCTTCTGAACCTGCCAGCTGCTGAAACGAACGTGGAGAAGCCTGGGTCTGCTTGCTTCGGGGACCGGTGAGTAGTTTAGCTAGGATCTGGTCGCCCTCCTGCAGTATCCCATTGCTTTTCCCTGCTGTGTAAAAACAGCACCCTTTTGGCCGTACTCGCGCTCTGCTTCTGCCCGCTGTGGAGGCTGCGCTTGAGTTACGGAACCTGTTCTCCTTCTGCTGTGCACTAACCCGAACTGCCTGACTTCCTCCGAAGAGCTTCCCCTTTTGCCCGTTGGCACCGGCGTGGCAGGTACTTTGAGCACAAGGCTCCACTCTTCGCAGGGCTCGGACTTCCATCTAGTAGGTGCCTCTGAAGGCGAACTGAGTCTAAAGCGGTATCGCACTGCCTGTTTTCCTTCCCTTGCAGGTGGACTACATATTTCGTGCTTTAAACGCTTGCGACTGTGTATTTGTATATATATTGTGTTGATATGGTATGTGTTGGTTTAATATTGTGATATTGTGATTTTCTCGCTACGGTCATTATTTTAAAGGCCTTAAAATAAATGTGTATCTATTTTTGATATAACAACTGTTTGGAGTAGTTTGTAAGCGCTCTTGCTTTGTGTGCTCATTGCGGGCTTTCAGTCACCCTCACCCCTCTTGAGACCTAGTCTTGACCGCCGCGATCGCTACCTTGATTGGTCTGGCTTGTCCAGAGGTTACCCTGTTCCAAGTAATTAGGTTGGCCTTCTGAACTTCTGCGCCACCAGGACAGAGTTCAGAAATCCGTCTTAACAATCGCATGCTGTAGGAAGGGTCTAAGGATTGGAATGGGATGGACTTGGATATCACATCTCATGCTATAGGTAGGCTCAGGTTTGGTATAAGCATTGAGATATCACATCTCATGCTATAGGAAGGGTCTCATGATTGGAATGGGAAGGATTTGGATATCACATCTCATGCTATAGGAAGGGTCTCAGGTTTGGTATAAGCATGGAGATATCACTTCTCATGCTATAGGAAGGGTCTCAGAATTGGAATGGGAAGGTGTTGGATATCACATCTCATGCTATAGGAAGGGTCTCAGATTTGGTATAAGCATTGAGATATCACATCTCATGCTATAGGAAGGGTCTCAGGATTGCAATGGGAAGGAGTTGTATATGACATCTCAGGCCTTAAGAAGGGTCTCAGGTTTGGTATAAGCATTGAGATATCACATCTCTGCTATCGGAAGGGTCTCAGGATTGGAATGGGAAGGAGTTGGATATCCCATCTCATGTTATAGGAAGGGTCTCAGGTTTGGTATTAGAAGCATTGAGATATCACATCTCATGCTATAGGAAGGGTCTCAGGATTGGAATGGGAAGGACTTGGATGTCACATCTCATGCTATAGGGAGGGTCTCAAGTTTGATATTAGAAGCATTGAGATAACAAATCTCATGATATCGGAAGGGTCTCAGGATTGGAATGGAAAGGAGTTGGATATCACATCTCATTCTAAAGGAAGGGTCTAAGGTTTGGAAGGGGAAGGATTTGGATATCACATCTCATGTTATAGGACGGGTCTCAGGTTTGGTATTAGAAGCATTGAGATATCAAGTGTCATGGTATAAGAAGGGTCTCAGAATTGGAATGGGAAGGAGTTGGATATCACATCTTAAGCTATAGGAAGCGTCTCAGGATTGGAATGGGAAGGAGTTTGATATCACATCTCATGCCATAGTATGGGTCTCAGGTTTGGTAGAAGCATTGGGATATCACATCTCATGCTATCGGAAGGGTATCAGTATTGGATTTGGAAGGAGTTGGATATCCCATCTCATGCTATAGGAAGGGTCTCAGGTTAGAATGGGAAGGAGTTGGATATCACATTTCATGTTATAGGAAGGGTCTCAGGATTGGAATGGGAAGGACTTGGATATCATATCTCATGCTATAGGAAGGCTCTCAGGTTTGGAAGGGGAAGGAGTTGGATATCACATTTCATGTTAGAGGAAGGATCTCAGGTTTGGTATTAGAGGCCTTGAGATATCACATCTCATGCTATAGGAAGGGTCTCAGGATTGGAATGGGAAGGAGTTGGATATCACATCTCAAGCTATAGGAAGGGTCTCAGGTTTGGTATAAGCATTGAGATATCACATCTCATGCTATAGGAAGGGTCTCAGGATTGGAATGGGAAGAAGTTGGATATCACATCTCATGCTATAGGAAGGGTCTCAGGTTTGGTATAAGCATTGAGATATCACATCTCATGCTATAGGAAGGGTCTCAGGGTTGGAATGGGAAGGAGTTGTATATGACATCTCATGCCATAGGAAGGGTCTCAGGTTTGGTATAAGCATTGAGATATCACATCACATGCTATAGGAAGGGTCTCAGGATTGGAATGGGAAGGAGTTGGATATCACATCTCATGCTATAGGCAGGGTCTCAGGTTTGGAAAGGGAAGGAGATGGATATCACATTTCATGTTAGAGGTAGGATCTCAGGTTTGGTATTAGAGGCATTGAGATATCACATCTCATGCTATCAGAAGGGTCTCAGGATTGGAATGGGAAGGAGTTGGATATCACATTTCATGCTAAAGGGAGGGTCTCAGGTTTGGAAGGGGAAGGATTTGGAAATCACATCTCATATTATAGGAAGGATCTCAGGTTTGGTATTAGAAGCATTGAGATATCACATCTCATGCTATCGGAAGGATCTCAGGTTTGGTATAAGAGGCATTGAGATATCACATCTCATGCTATCATAAGGGTCTCAGGATTGGAATGGGAAGGAGTTGGATATCACATCTCATGTTATATGAAGGATCTCAGGTTTGGTATTAGAAGCATTGAGACATCACATCTCATGCTATAGGAAGGGTCTCAGGATTGGAATGGGAAGGAGTTGGATATCACATCTCATGCTATAGGAAGGGTCTCTGGTTTGCTATAAGCATTGAGATATCACATCTCATGCTATAGGAAGGGTCTCAGGATTGGAATGGGAAGGAGTTGTTTATGACATCTCATGCCGTAGGAAGGGTCTCAGGTTTGGTATAAGCATTGAGATATCACATCTCTGCTATCGGAAAGGTCTCAGGATTGGAATGGGAAGGAGTTGGATATCCCATCTCATGTTATAGGAAGAGTCTCAGGTTTGGTATTAGAAGCATTGAGATATCACATCTCATGCTATAGGAAGTGTCTCAGGATTGGAATGGGAAGGACTTGGATATCACATCTCATGCTATAGGGAGGATCTCACGTTTGATATTAGAAGCATTGAGATATCACATATGCTATAGGAAGGGTCTCAGGATTGGAATGGGAAGGAGTTGGATATCACATCTCATGCTATAGGATGGGTCTCAGGTTTGGTATAAGCAGTGAGATATCACATCTCATGCTATAGGAAGTGTCTCAGGATTGGAATGGGAAGGAGTTGGATATCACATCTCATGTTATAGGAAGGATCTCAGGTTTGGTATAAGCATTGAGATATCACATCTCTGCTATCGGAAGGGTCTCAGGATTGGAATGGGAAGGAGTTGGATATTCCCATCTCATGTTATAGGAAGGGTCTCAGGTTTGGTATTAGAAGCATTGAGACATCACATCTCATGCTATAGGAAGGGTCTCAGGATTGGAATGGGAAGGACTTGGATATCACATCTCATGCTATAGGGAGGGTCTCAAGTTTGATATTAGAAGCATTGAGATATCACATCTCATGATATCGGAAGGGTCTCAGGATTGGAATGGGAAGGAGTTGGATATCACATCTCATGATAAAGGAAGGGTCTAAGGTTTGGAAGGGGAAGGATTTGGATATCACATCTCATGTTATAGGGCGGGTCTCAGGTTTGGTATTAGAAGCATTGAGATATCAAGTCTCATGGTATAGGAAGGGTCTCAGAATTAGAATGGGAAGGAGTTGGATATCACATCTCAAGCTATAGGAAGGGTCTCAGGATTGGAATGGGAAGGAGTTTGATATCACATCTCATGCCATAGTATGGGTCTCAGGTTTGGTATAAGCATTGGGATATCACATCTCATGCTATCGGAAGGGTATCAGGATTGGATTTGGAAGGAGTTGGATATCCCATCTCATGCTATAGAAAGGGTCTCAGGTTGGAATGGGAAGGAGTTGGATATCACATCTCATGTTATAGGAAGGGTCTCAGGATTGGAATGGGAAGGACTTGGATATCACATCTCATGCTATAGGAAGGCTCTCAGGTTTGGAAGGGGAAAGAGTTGGATATCACATTTCATGTTAGAGGTAGGATCTCAGGTTTGGTATTAGAGGCATTGAGATATCACATCTCATGCTATCAGAAGGGTCTCAGGATTGGAATGGGAATGAGTTGGATATCACATTTCATGCTAAAGGGAGGGTCTCAGGTTTGGAAAGGGAAGGATTTGGATATCACATCTCATGTTATAAGAAGGAGCTCAGGTTTGGTATTAGAAGCATTGAGATATCACATCTCATGCTATCGGAAGGATCTCAGGTTTGGTATTAGAAGCATTGAGATATCACATCTCATGCTATCAGAAGGGTCTCAGGATTGGAATGGGAAGGAGTTGGATATCACATCTCATGCTAAAGGGAGGGTCTCAGGTTTGGAAGGGGAAGGATTTGGATATCACATCTCATGTTATCGGAAGGATCTCAGGTTTGGTATTAGAAGTATTGAGATATCACATCTCATGCTATAGGAAGGGTCTCAGGATTGGAATGGGAAGGAGTTGGATATCACATCTCAAGCTATAGGAAGGGTCTCAGGTTTGGTATAAGCATTGAGATATCACATGACATGCTATAGGAAGGGTCTCAGGATTGGAATGGGAAGGTGTTGTATATGACATCTCATGCCATAGGAAGGGTCTCAGGTTTGGTATAAGCATTGAGATATCACATCACATGCTATAGGAAGGGTCTCAGGATTGGAATGGGAAGGACTTGGATATCACATCTCATGCTATAGGCAGGGTCTCAGGTTTGGAAAGGGAAGGAGTTGGATATCACATTTCATGTTAGAGGTAGGATATCAGGTTTGGTATTAGAGGCATTGAGATATCACATCTCATGCTATCAGAAGGGTCTCAGGATTGGAATGGGAAGTAGTTGGATATCACATCTCATGCTAAAGGGAGAGTCTCAGGTTTGGAAGGGGAAGGATTTGGATATCACATCTCATGTTATAGGAAGGATCTCAGGTTTGGTATTAGAAGCATTGAGATATCACATCTCATGCTATCATAAGGGTCTCAGGATTGGAATGGGAAGGAGTTGGATATCACATCTCATGCTAAAGGGAGGGTCTCAGGTTTGGAAGGGGAAGAATTTGGATATCACATCACATGTTATAGGAAGGATCTCAGGTTTGGTATTAGAAGCATTGAGATATCACATCTCATGCTATCGGAAGGGTCTCAGGATTGGAATGGGAAGGAGTTGGATATCACATCTCATGCTATAGGAAGGGTCTCAGGTTTGGAACGGGAAGGAGTTGGATATCACATCTCATGTTATAGGAAGAGTCTCAGGTTTGGTATAAGCATTGAGATATCACATCTCTGCAATCGGAAATGTCTCAGGATTGGGATGGGAAGGAGTTGGATATCACATCTCATGCTATAGGAAGGGTCTCAGGTTTGGAACGGGAAGGAGTTGGATATCACATCTCATGCTATAGGAAGGCTCTCAGGTTTGGAAGGGGAAAGAGTTGGATATCACATTTCATGTTAGAGGTAGGATCTCAGGTTTGGTATTAGAGGCATTGAGATATCACATCTCATGCTATCAGAAGGGTCTCAGGATTGGAATGGGAAGGAGTTGGATATCACATCTCATGCTAAAGGGAGGGTCTCAGGTTTGGAAGGGGAAGGATTTGCATATCACATCTCATGTTATAAGAAGGAGCTCAGGTTTGGTATTAGAAGCATTGAGATATCACATCTCATGCTATCGGAAGGATCTCAGGTTTGGTATTAGAAGCATTGAGATATCACATCTCATGCTATCAGAAGGGTCTCAGGATTGGAATGGGAAGGAGTTGGATATCACATCTCATGCTAAAGGGAGGGTCTCAGGTTTGGAAGGGGAAGGATTTGGATATCACATCTCATGTTATCGGAAGGATCTCAGGTTTGGTATTAGAAGTATTGAGATATCACATCTCATACTATAGGAAGGGTCTCAGGATTGGAATGGGAAGGAGTTGGATATCACATCTCAAGCTATAGGAAGGGTCTCAGGTTTGGTATAAGCATTGAGATATCACATCACATGCTATAGGAAGGGTCTCAGGATTGGAATGGGAAGGAGTTGTATATGACATCTCATGCCATAGGAAGGGTCTCAGGTTTGGTATAAGCATTGAGATATCACATCACATGCTATAGGAAGGGTCTCAGGATTGGAATGGGAAGGACTTGGATATCACATCTCATGCTATAGGCAGGGTCTCAGGTTTGGAAAGGGAAGGAGTTGGATATCACATTTCATGTTAGAGGTAGGATATCAGGTTTGGTATTAGAGGCATTGAGATATCACATCTCATGCTATCAGAAGGGTCTCAGGATTGGAATGGGAAGGAGTTGGATATCACATCTCATGCTAAAGGGAGGGTCTCAGGTTTGGAAGGGGAAGGATTTGGATATCACATCTCATGTTATAGGAAGGATCTCAGGTTTGGTATTAGAGGCATTGAGATATCACATCTCATGCTATCATAAGGGTCTCAGGATTGGAATGGGAAGGAGTTGGATATCACATCTCAGGCTAAAGGGAGGGTCTCAGGTTTGGAAGGGGAAGAATTTGGATATCACATCACATGTTATAGGAAGGATCTCAGGTTTGGTATTAGAAGCATTGAGATATCACATCTCATGCTATCGGAAGGGTCTCAGGATTGGAATGGGAAGGAGTTGGATATCACATCTCATGCTATAGGAAGGGTCTCAGGTTTGGAACGGGAAGGAGTTGGATATCACATCTCATGTTATAGGAAGAGTCTCAGGTTTGGTATAAGCATTGAGATATCACATCTCTGCAATCGGAAATGTCTCAGGATTGGGATGGGAAGGAGTTGGATATCACATCTCATGCTATAGGAAGGGTCTCAGGTTTGGAATGGGAAGGAGTTGGATATTGTTAAGACGGATTTCTGAACTCTGTCCTGGTGGCGCAGAAGTTCAGATCGCCAACCTAATTTCTTGGAACAGGGTAACCTCTGGACAAGCCAGACCAATCAAGGTAGCGATCGCGGCGGTCAAGACTAGGTCTCAAGAGAGGTGAGGGTGACTGAAAGCCCGCAATGAGCACACAAAGCAAGGACACTTACAAACTACTCCAAACAGGTGCTATATTAAAAATATATACACATTTATTCCAAGGCCTTTAAAACAATGACCGTAGCGAGAAATCACAATACAACTCTAGTAAACCAACACATACCATACCAATACAATATATATACAAATACAAACAAGTCTCAAGCGTTAGATGCACGAAATGTGTAGTCCACCTAAAAGGGAAGGAAAACAGGCAGTGCGAAATAATGCTTAGACCCAGTCCGCCTTCAGAGGCACCTAACTAAAAGGAAGTCCGAGCCCTACGAAGAGTGGAGCCTTGTGCTCAAAAGTACCTGCACACGCTGGTGCCAACGGGCAAAAGGGGAGTCTCTTCGAGGGAGATCAGGCAGTTCAGGTTAGTGCACAAACGAAGAAGAACAGTGTTCCGCGACTCAAGGGCAGAAGCAGAGCGCGAGTACGGAAAGGCATGCTGTTTTGACACAGCGGGGAAAAGCTATGGGTTCCTGCAGGAGGGCGACCAGTTCCTAGCTATGCTACTCACCGGTCCCCGATGCAAGCAGACCCAGGCTTCTCCGCGTCAGTTTCAGTCGCTGGCAGGTTCAGAAGAGCAGGGGATGTCTCGTCGTCGTGTTGAGTCTGCAGCAGCAGAGTTGAGTAAAAGACGTCCCAAACGAAGGAACCCGCACAGTTTGTTACCACAGCAGGGCAACGGAGCGGCCGTGTGTATCTGAGCCAAATGTACACTACTCACTTCAGACCTGGGAACGCCAAGTGTACGAATCGTGTGAGAGTGACAAGGACTCGATATACTACACAACCTGGTGGCAGTTACAGAGCAAGACTCCTGTGTAGGCTGGTCAGTCTGCTGGATGGGCCAGAGACGCTTCCGAAGGCTTACTAGCAGGAGCTGGTGAAGATGCCGAGAATAGCTGTCCCCGCTATTCCAAGGGTCGAAGTACTAGTACAGGCCTTCTGGTTCGATCAAAGGTGAAAAGGGTTTCACAAGGCGACAGCAGTGCAGAGGAGCAGTCCTTCAGCGGGTCACCAGCGATTCCTCGGTTCAGCCTCTTGGTTGCAGGATACTTGGCTCCTGTATTCCTTCGTTCGTGAGAACTCAGGAGATCGACATGGTAGTGGTGTTTCCAGCCCCCTCTTATCCACGGTTCCCTTCGTGCCAAAACGGTGGGGACCCAATGGGAGATCCGCTCATCAACACTCACACCATTCGTGGACCTATCACGGACCACGGTGGTCCCAGGCATTCACACGGGACCAGACATCCCAGCCCACATCCTGGAGGCACACACAAGACATGTAGAAGCCCGCGAAAGCATCCGTGTTTCGCGGGAAAGTACATGCCCAAATAAGGAAGGCCCCGGGTCGGCTCGACCTGGGGAAGGTGAAGGGAGCAAGACGGTCAGCGGACAGGATAAAGGAGCCTCGTGGTCTGGCCAATTTTGGGAGCCAGGCCATCATTTTGGGTTAAGTGCGAGAAACGCGCTTAGAACGCCAAAAGGAGCTCAAAACACAAGAAACGATCGCTGCCACCATTCACCGTCCGTGAATCACTTGCACCGATCAGTTACAATCCTGAAAGAGTATCTAGGGCCTGTAGAAGGCTAGAATCCCAAGAGAGCAGTAACTTAGCTTACAGTGCCCTCTTGTGTCATGTTGCACGAAAGCCGCAACATGATAAAAGAAACTACGGAAAACAGCGTTTCCCGGTACTGACTGTCTTAAGGCCATGCAAGTTTCCCCGTAAGAAAGGAGCGAAAGCCCAGAGGAGTGCGGCAGAAGGCTGCACTTCTCTGGCAAAGTCGAGAACAAGGTGAAAAACAACAGCAAAAAGTTTAGGGGTTGCCACATGGAAGGAAAATTACCTACAATTACGAAATCTTTCCTAACAGATATCACATCTCATGTTATAGGAAGAGTCTCAGGTTTGGTATAAGCATTGAGATATCACATCTCTGCAATCGGAAGTGTCTCAGGATTGGGATGGGAAGGAGTTGGATATCCCATCTCATGTTATAGGACGGGTCTCAGGATTGTTATTAGAATCATTGAGATATCATATATATTGCATGCTGTAGGAAGGGTCTAAGGATTGGAATGGGAAGGACTTGGATATCACATCTCATGCTATGGATAGGCTCTCAGGTTTGGAAAGGGAAGGAGTTGGATATCACATTTCATGTTAGAGGAAGGATCTCAGGTTTGGTATTAGAGGCATTGAGATATCACATCTCATGCTATAGGAAGGGTCGCAGGATTGGAATAGGAAGGAGTTGGATATCACATCTCATGCTATAGGAAGGGTCTCAGGTTTGGTATAAGCATTGAGATATCACATCTCATGCTATAGGAAGGGTCTCAGGATTGGAATGGAAGGAGTTGGATATCACATCTCATGTTAAACGAAGGATCTCAGGTTTGGTATTAGAAGCATTGAGACATCACATCTCATGCTATAGGAAGGGTCTCAGGATTGGAATGGGAAGGAGTTGGATATCACATCTCATGCTATAGGAAGGGTCTCCGGCTTGGTATAAGCATTGAGATATCACATCTCATGCTATCGGAAGGGTCTCAGGATTGGAATGGGAAGGAGTTGTATATGACATCTCAAGCCATAGGAAGGGTCTCAGGTTTGGTATAAGCTTTGAGATATCACATCTCTGCTATCGGAAGGGTCTCAGGATTGGAATGGGAAGGAGTTGGATATCCCATCTCATGTTATAGGAAGAGTCTCAGGTTTGGTATTAGAAGCATTGAGATATCACATCTCATGCTATAGGAAGTGTCTCAGGATTTGAAAGGGAAGGACTTGGATATCACATCTCATGCTATAGGGAGGGTCTCAAGTTTGATATTAGAAGCATTGAGATATCACATCTTATGCTATAGGAAGGGTCTCAGGATTGGAATGGGAAGAAGTAGGATATCACATCTCATGCTATAGGAAGGATCTCAGGTTTGGTATGAGCATTGAGATATCACATCTCTTCTATCGGAAGGGTCTCAGGATTGGAATGGGAAGAGTTGGATATTCCCATCTCATGTTATAGGAAGGGTCTCAGGTTTGGTATTAGAAGCATTGAGATATCACATCTCATGCTATAGGAAGGGTCTCAGGATTGGAATGGGAAGGACTTGGATATCACATCTCATGCTATAGGGAGGGTCTCAAGTTTGATATTAGAAGCATTGAGATATCACATCTCACGATATCGGAAGGGTCTCAGGATTGGAATGGGAAGGAGTTGGATATCACATCTCATGATAAAGGAAGGGTCTAAGGTTTGAAGGGGAAGGATTTGGATATCACATCTCATGTTATAGGACGGGTCTCAGGTTTGGTATTAGAAGCACTGAGATATCAAGTCTCATGGTATAGGAAGGGTCTCAGAATTGGAATCAGAAAGAGTTGGATATCACATCTCAAGCTATAGGAAGGGTCTCAGGATTGGAATGGGAAGGAGTTTGATATCACATCTCATGCAATAGTATGGGTCTCAGGTTTGGTATAAGCATTGGGATATCACATCTCATGCTATCGGAAGGGTATCAGGATTGGATTTGGAAGGAGCTGGATATCCCATCTCATGCTATACGAAGGGTCTCAGGTTGGAATGGGAAGGAGTTGGATATCACATCTCATGTTATAGGAAGGGTCTCAGGATTGGAATGGGAAGGACTTGGATATCACATCTCATGCTATAGGAAGGCTCTCAGGTTTGGAAGGGGAAAGAGTTGGATATCACATTTCATGTTAGAGGTAGGATCTCAGGTTTGGTATTAGAGGCATTGAGATATCACATCTCATGCTATCAGAAGGGTCTCAGGATTGGAATGGGAAGGAGTTGGATATCACATCTCATGCTAAAGGGAGGGTCTCAGGTTTGGAAGGGGAAGGATTTGGATATCACATCTCATGTTATAGGAAGGATCTCAGGTTTGGTATTAGAAGCATTGAGATATCACATCTCATGCTATCGGAAGGATCTCATGTTTGGTATTAGAAGCATTGAGATATCACATCTCATGCTATCAGAATGGTCTCAGGATTGGAATCGGAAGGAGTTGGATATCACATCTCATGCTAAAGGGAGGGTCTCAGGTTTGGAAGGGGAAGGATTTGGATATCACATCTCATGTTATCAGAAGGATCTCAGGTTTGGTATTAGAAGTATTGAGATATCACATCTCATGCTATAGGAAGGGTCTCAGGATTGGAATGGGAAGGAGTTGGATATCACATCTCAAGCTATAGGAAGGGTCTCAGGTTTGGTATAAGCATTGAGATATCACATCACATGCTATAGGAAGGGTCTCAGGATTGGAATGGGAAGGAGTTGGATATCACATCTCATGTTATAGGAAAGATCTCAGGTTTGGTATTAGAAGCATTGAGACATCACATCTCATGTTATAGGAAGGGTCTCAGGATTGGAATGGGAAGAAGTTGGATATCACATCTCATGCTATAGGAAGAGTCTCAGGTTTGGTATAAGCATTGAGATATCACATCTCATGATATAGGAAGGGCTCAGGATTGGAATGGGAAGGAGTTGTATATGACATCTCATGCCATAGGAAGGGTCTCAGGTTTGGTATAAGCATTGAGATATCACATCACATGCTATAGGAAGGGTCTCAGGATTGGAATGGGAAGGACTTGGATATCACATCTCATGCTAAAGGGAGGGTCTCAGGTTTGGAAGGGGAAGGATTTGGATATCACATCTCATGTTATAGGAAGGATCTCAGGTTTGGTATAAGAAGCATTGAGATATCACATCTCATGCTATCGGAAGAATCTCAGATTTGGTATTAGAGGCATTGAGATATTACATCTCATGCTATCATAAGGGTCTCAGGATTGGAATGGGAAGGAGTTGGATATCACATCTCATGCTATAGGAAGGATCTCAGGTTTGGAACGGGAAGGAGTTGGATATCACATCTCATGCTATAGGAAGGGTCTCAGGTTTGGAATGGGAAGGAATTGGATATCACATCTCATGTTATAGGAAGGGTCTCAGGTTTGGTATAAGCATTGAGATATCACATCTCTGCTATCGGAAGTGTCTCAGGATTGGAATGGGAAGGAGTTGGATATCACATCTCATGTTATAGGACGGGTCTCAGGTTTGTTATTAGAATCATTGAGATATCATATTGCATGCTGTAGGAAGGGTCTAAGGATTGGAATGGGAAGGACTTTGATATCACATCTCATGCTATAGGTAGGCTCTCAGGTTTGGAAAGGGAAGGAGTTGGATATCACATTTCATGTTAGAGGAAGGATCTCAGGTTTGGTATTAGAGCCATTGGATATCACATCTCATGCTATAGGAAGGGTCTCAGGATTGGAATGGGAAGGAGTTGGATATCACATCTCATGCTATAGGAAGGGTTTTAGGTTTGGTATAAGCATTGAAATATCACATCTCATGCTATAGGAAGGGTCTCAGGATTGGAATGGGAAGGATCTGTATATGACATCTCATGCCATAGGAAGGGTCTCAGGTTTGGTATAAGCATTGAGATATCACATCTCTGCTTTCGGAAGGGTCTCAGGATTGGAATGGGAAGGAGTTGGATATCCCATCTCATGTTATAGGAAGAGTCTCAGGTTTGGTATTAGAAGCATTGAGATATCACATCTCATGCTATAGGAAGTGTCTCAGGATTGGAATGGGAAGGACTTGGATATCACATCTCATGCTATAGGGAGGGTCTCAAGTTTGATATTAGAAGCATTGAGATATCACATCTCATGCTATAGGAAGGGTCTCAGTATTGGAATGGGAAGGAGTTGGATATCACATCTCATGCTATAGGAAGGGTCTCAGGTTTGGTATAAGCATTGAGATATCACATCTCTGCTATCGGAAGGGTCTCAGGATTGGAATGGGAAGGAGTTGGATATTCCCATCTCATGTTATAGGAAGGGTCTATCAGGTCTTAGCATGAGACTCTTCCTATAACATGAGATGTGATATCCAACTCCTTCCCATTCCAATCCTGAGACCCTTCCGATAGCTTGAGATGTGATATCTCAATGCTTATACCAAACCTGAGACCCTTCCTATAGCAGGAGATGTGATATCCAACTCCTTCCCATTCCAATCCTGAGACCAGTCCTATAGCATGAGATGTGATATCTCAATGCTTCTAATACCAAACCTGAGATCCTTCCTATAACATGAGATGTGATATCCAACTCCTTCCCATTCCAATCCTGAGACCCTTCCTATAGCATGAGATGTGATATCTCAATGCTTCTAATACCAAACCTGAGATCCATCCGATAGCATGAGATGTGATATCTCAATGCTTCTAATACCAAACCTGAGATCCTTCCTATAACATGAGATGTGATATCCAAATCCTTCCCCTTCTGAACCTGAGACCCTCCCTTTAGCATGAGATGTGATATCCAACTCCTTCCCATTCCAATCCTGATACCCTTCTGATAGCATGAGATGTGATATCTCAATGCCTCTAATACCAAACCTGAGATCCTAACTCTAACATGAAATGTGATATCCAACTCCTTCCCTTTCCAAACCTGAGAGCCTTCCTACAGCATGAGATGTGATATCCAAGTCCTTCCCATTCCAATCCTGAGACCCTTCCTATAACATGAGATGTCATATCCAACTCCTTCCCATTCCAACCTGAGACCCTTCCTATAGCATGAGATGGGATATCCAACTCCTTCCAAATCCAATCCTGATACCCTTCCGATAGCATGAGATGTGATATCCCAATGCTTCTACAAAACCTGAGACCCATACCATGGCATGAGATGTGATATCAAACTCCCGTCCTATACCATGAGACTTGATATCTCAATGCTTCTAATACCAAACCTGAGACCGGTCCAATAACATGAGATGTGATATCCAAATCCTTCCCCTTCCAAACCTTAGACCCTTCCTTTATCATGAGATGTGATATCCAAGTCCTTCCCATTCCATTCCTGAGACCCTTCCTATAGCATGAGATGTGATATCTCAATGCTTCTAATACCAAACCTGAGACCCTTCCTATAACATGAGATGTGATATCCAAGTCCTTCCCATTTCAATCATGAGACCCTTCCTATAGCATGAGATGTGATATCTCAATGCTTCTAATACCAAACCTGAGACCCTTCCTATAACATGAATTCTGATATCCAAGTCCTTCCCATTCCAATCCTGAGACCCTTCCAATAGCAGAGATGTGATATCTCAATGCTTCTAATATCAAACCTGAGACCTGCCCTATAATATGAGATGGGATATCCAACTCCTTCCCGTTCCAAACCTGATACCCTTCCTATAGCATGAGATGTGATATCCAATTCCTTCCCATCCCAATCCTGAGACACCTCCGATAGCAGAGATGTGATATCTCAATGCTTATACCAAACCTGAGACTCTTCCTATAACATGAGATGTGATATCTAACTCCTTCCCGTTCCAAACCTGAGACCCTTCCTATAGCATGAGATGTGATATCCAACTCCTTCCCATTCCAATCCTGAGACCCTTCCTATAGCATGAGATGTGATATCTCACTGCTTATACCAAATCTGAGACCCTTCCTATAGCATAAGATGTGATATCCAACTCCTTCCCATTCCAATCCTGAGACCCTTCCTATAGCATGAGATGTGATATCTCAATGCTTCTAATACCAAACCTGAGATCCTTCCTATAACATGAGATGTGATATCCAACTCCTTCCCATTCCAATCCTGAGACCCTTATGATAGCATGAGATGTGATATCTCAATGCCTCTAATACCAAACCTGAGATACTTCCGATAGCATGAGATGTGATATCTCAATGCTTTTAATACCAAACCTGAGATCCTTCCTATAACATGAGATGTGATTTCCAAATCCTTCCCCTTCCAAACCTGAGACACTCCCTTTAGCATGAGATGTGATATACAACTCCTTCCCATTCCAATCCTGAGACCCTTCTGATAGCATGAGATGTGATATCTCAATGCCTCTAATACCAAACCTGAGATCCTACCTCTAACATGAAATGTGATATCCATCTCCTTCCCTTTCCAAACCTGAGACCCTGCCTATAGCATGAGATGTGATATTCAAGTCCTTCCCATTCCAATCCTGAGACCCTTCCTATAGCATGTGATGTGATATCTCAATGCGTATACCAAACCTGAGACCCTTCCTATGGCATGAGATGTCATATACAACTCCTTCCCATTCCAATCCTGAGACCCTTCCTATAGCATGAGATGTGATATCTCAATGCTTATACCAAACCTGAGACCCTTCCTATAGCATGAGATGTGATATCCAACTTCTTCCCATTCCAATCCTAAGACCCTTCCTATAACATGAGATGTGATGTCTCAATGCTTCTAATACCAAACCTGAGATCTTTCCTATAACATGAGATGTGATATCCAACTCCTTCCCATTCCAATCCTGAGACCCTTCCTATAGCATGAGATGTGATATCTCAATGCTTATACCAAACCTGAGACCCTTCCTATAGCTTGAGATGTGATATCCAACTCCTTCCCATTCCAATCCTGAGACCCTTCCTATAGCATGAGATGTGATATCTCAAGGCCTCTAATACCAAACCTGAGATCCTTCCTCTAACATGAAATGTGATATCCAACTCCTTCCCCTTCCTAACCTGAGACCCTTCCTATAGCATGAGATGTGATATCCAACTCCTTCCCATTCCAATCCTGAGACCCTTCCGATAGCTTGAGATGTGATATCTCAATGCTTCTAATATCAATACTGAGACCCTCCCTATAGAATGAGATGTGATATCTAAGTCCTTCCCATTCCAATCCTGAGACCCTACCGATAGCAGAGATGTGATATCTCAATGCTTATACCAAACCTGAGACCCTTCCTATAGCATGAGATGTGATATCCAACTCCTTCCCATTCCAATCCTGAGACCCTTCCTATAGCATGATATGTGAAATCTCAATGCTTCTACCAAAACTGAGACCCTTCCTTTAGCATGAGATGTGATATCCAACTCCTTCCCATTCCAATCCTGAGACCAGTCCTATAGCATGAGATGTGATATCTCAATGCTTCTAATACCAAACCTGAGATCCTTCCTATAACATGAGATGTGATATCCAACTCCTTCCCATTCCAATCCTGAGACCCTTCCTATAGCATGAGATGTTATATCTCAATGCTTCTAATACCAAACCTGAGATCCTTCCGATAGCATGAGATGTGATATCTCAATGCTTCTAATACCAAACATGAGATCCTTCCTATAACATGAGATGTGATATCCAAATCCTTCCCCTTCCGAACCTGAGACCCTCCCTTTAGCATGAGATGTGATATCCCACTCCTTCCCATTCCAATCCTGATACCCTTCTGATAGCATGAGATGTGATATCTCAATGCCTCTAATACCAAACCTGAGATCCTACCTCTAACATGAAATGTGATATCCAACTCCTTCCCTTTCCAAACCTGAGAGCCTTCCTACAGCATGAGATGTGATATCCAAGTCCTTCCCATTCCAATCCTGAGACCCTTCCTATAGCATGAGATGGGATATCCAACTCCTTCTTATGCCAAACCTGAGACCCTTCCTATGGCATGATATGTGATATCCAACTCCTTGCCATTCAAATCCTGAGACCCTTCCTATAGCATGAGAAGGGATATCCAACTCCTTCCCAATCCAATCCTGAGACCCTTCCGATAGCAGAGATGTGATATCTCAACGCTTCTACCAAACCTGAGACCCTTCCTATAACATGAGATGTGATATCCAATTCCTTCCCATTCCAAACCTGAGACCCTTACTATTGGATGAGATGTGATATCCAACTCCTTCCCATTCCAACCCTGAGACCCTTCCTATACCATGAGATGTGATATCTCAATGCTTCTAATACCAAACCTGGGTCCCGTCCTATAACATGAGATATGATATCCAAATCCTTCCCCTTCCAAACCTGAGAACCTTCCTTTAGCATGAGATGTGATATCCAAATACTTCCCATTCCAATCCTAAAACCCTTCCTATAGCATGAGATGTGATATCTCAATGTTTCTAATAAAAAACCTGAGACCCTTCCTATAGCAAGAGATGCGATATCCAAATCCTTCCCATTCCAATCCTGAGACCCTTCCTATAACATGAGATGTGATATCCAACTCCTTCCCATTCCAACCTGAGACCCTTCCTATAGCATGAGAAGGGATATCCAACTCCTTCCCAATCCAATCCTGAGACCCTTCCGATAGCAGAGATGTGATATCTCAATGCTTATACCAAACCTGAGACCCTTCCTATGGCATGAGATGTGATATCCAACTCCTTGCCATTCAAATCCTGAGACCCTCCCTATAACAAGAGATGTCATATCCAACTCCTTCCCATTCCAAACCTGAGATCCTTCCTTTAGCATGAGATGTAATATCCAAATCCTTCACATTCCAATCCGGAGACCCTTCCTATAGCATGAGATGTGATATCTCAATGCTTCTAATACCAAACATGAGATCCTTCCTATAACATGAGATGTGATATCCAACTCCTTCCCATTCCAAACCTGAGACCCTTCCGATAGCATGAGATGTGATATCTCAATGCTTCAAAAACCAAACATGAGAACCATCCTATAACATGAGATGTGAAATCCAAATCCTTCCCTTCCCAAACCTGAGACTCTTCCTATAGCATGAGATGTGATATCTCAATGCTTCTACCAAACCTTAAACCCTTCCTATAGCATGAGAAGTGATATCCAACTCCTTCCCATTCCAATCCTGAGACACTTCCTATAGCATGAGATGTGATATCACAATGCTTCTAATACCAAACCTGAGACCCGTCCTATAACATGAGATGTGATATCCAAATCCTTCCCCTTCCAAACCTTAGACCCTTCCTTTATCATGAGATGTGATATCCAAGTCCTTCCCATTCCATTCCTGAGACCCTTCCTATAGCATGAGATGTGATATCTCAATGCTTCTAATACCAAACCTGAGACCCTTCCTATAACATGAGATGTGATATCCAAGTCCTTCCCATTCCAATCCTGAGACCCTCCCTTTAGCATGAGATGTGATATCCAACTCCTTCCCATTCCAATCCTGAGACCGTTCTGATAGCATGAGATGTGATATCTCAATGCTTCTAATACCAAACCTGAGATCCTTCCGATAGCATGAGATGTGATATTTCAATTCTTCTAATACCAAACCTGAGATCCTTCCTATAACACGAGATGTGATATTCAAATCCTTCCCCTTCCAAACCTGAGACCCTCCCTTTAGCATGAGATGTGATATCCAACTCCTTCCCATTCCAATCCTGAGACCCTTCTGATAGCATGAGATGTTATATCTCAATGCCTCTAATACCAAACCTGAGATTCTACCTCTAACATGAAATGTGATATCCAACTCCTTCCCCTTCCAAACCTGGGAGCCTTCCTATAACATGAGATGTGATATCGAAGTCCTTCCCATTCCAATCCTGAGACCCTTCCTATAACATGAGATGTGATATCCAACTCCTTCCCATTCCAATCCTGAGACCCTTCCTATAGCATGAGATGTGATGTCTCAATGCTTCTAATACCAAATCTGAGATCCTTCCTATAACATGAGATGTGATATCCAACTCCTTCCATTCCAATCCTGAGACCCTTCCTATAGCATGGGATGTGATATTTCAATGCTTATAGCAAACCTGAGACCCTTCCTATAGCATGAGATGTGATATCCAAATCCTTCCCATTCCAATCGTGAGACCCTTCCTATAGCATGAGATGTGATATCTCAATGCCTCTAATACCAAACCTGAGATCCTTCCTCTAACATGAGATGTGATATCCAACTCCTTCCATTCCAATCCTGAGACCCTTCCTATAGCATGGGATGTGATATTTCAATGCTTATAGCAAACCTGAGACCCTTCCTATAGCATGAGATGTGATATCCAAATCCTTCCCATTCCAATCGTGAGACCCTTCCTATAGCATGAGATGTGATATCTCAATGCCTCTAATACCAAACCTGAGATCCTTCCTCTAACATGAAATGTGATATCCAAATCCTTCCCTTTCCAAACCTGAGAGCCTACCTATAGCATGAGATGTGATATCCAACTCCTTCCCATTCCAATCCTGAGACCCTTCCTATAGCATGAGATGTGATATCTCAATGCTTATACCAAACCTGAGACCCTTCCTATAGCATGAGATGTGATATCCAAATCCTTCCCATTCCAATCCTGAGACCCTTCCTATAGCATGGGATGTGATATCTTAATGCCTCTAATACCAAACCAAAGATCCTTCCTTGAACATGAAATGTGATATCCCACTCCTTCCCTTTCCAAACCTGAGAGTCTACCTATAGCATGAGATGTGATATCCAAGTCCTTCCCATTCCAATCCTTAGACACTTCCTACAGCATGAGATGTGATATCTCAATGATTCTATTACCAAACCTGAGACCCGTCCTATAACATGAGATGGGATATCCAACTCCTTCCCATTTCAATCCTGAGAAACTTCCGATAGCAGAGATGTGATATCTCAATGCTTAGACCAAACCTGAGACCCTTCCTATAACATGAGATGTGATATCCAACTCCTTCCCGTTCCAAACCTGAGACCCTTTCTATAGCAAGAATCTAATATCCAACTCCTTCCCATTCCAATCCTGAGACCATTCCTATAGCATGAGATGTGATATCTCAATGCTTCTAATACCAAACCTGAGACCCTTCCTATAACATGAGATGTGATATCCAAGTCCTTCCCATTCCAATCCTGAGACCCTCCCTTTAGCATGAGATGTGATATCCAACTCCTTCCCATTCCAATCCTGAGACCGTTCTGATAGCATGAGATGTGATATCTCAATGCTTCTAATACCAAACCTGAGATCCTTCCGATAGCATGAGATGTGATATTTCAATTCTTCTAATACCAAACCTGAGATCCTTCCTATAACACAAGATGTGATATTCAAATCCTTCCCCTTCCAAACCTGAGACCCTCCCTTTAGCATGAGATGTGATATCCAACTCCTTCCCATTCCAATCCTGAGACCCTTCTGATAGCATGAGATGTTATATCTCAATGCCTCTAATACCAAACCTGAGATTCTACCTCTAACATGAAATGTGATATCCAACTCCTTCCCCTTCCAAACCTGGGAGCCTTCCTATAACATGAGATGTGATATCGAAGTCCTTCCCATTCCAATCCTGAGACCCTTCCTATAACATGAGATGTGATATCCAACTCCTTCCCATTCCAATCCTGAGACCCTTCCTATAGCATGAGATGTGATGTCTCAATGCTTCTAATACCAAATCTGAGATCCTTCCTATAACATGAGATGTGATATCCAACTCCTTCCATTCCAATCCTGAGACCCTTCCTATAGCATGGGATGTGATATTTCAATGCTTATAGCAAACCTGAGACCCTTCCTATAGCATGAGATGTGATATCCAAATCCTTCCCATTCCAATCGTGAGACCCTTCCTATAGCATGAGATGTGATATCTCAATGCCTCTAATACCAAACCTGAGATCCTTCCTCTAACATGAAATGTGATATCCAAATCCTTCCCTTTCCAAACCTGAGAGCCTACCTATAGCATGAGATGTGATATCCAACTCCTTCCCATTCCAATCCTGAGACCCTTCCTATAGCATGAGATGTGATATCTCAATGCTTATACCAAACCTGAGACCCTTCCTATAGCATGAGATGTGATATCCAAATCCTTCCCATTCCAATCCTGAGACCCTTCC
The DNA here is from genome assembly GCF_040938575.1 of Ambystoma mexicanum. Taxonomy (NCBI): domain Eukaryota; kingdom Metazoa; phylum Chordata; class Amphibia; order Caudata; family Ambystomatidae; genus Ambystoma; species Ambystoma mexicanum. The sequence goes on along the minus strand of NW_027182455.1, from coordinate 16,421,151 downwards.
TATAGCATGAGATGTGATATCTTAATGCCTCTAATACCAAACCTGAGATCCTTCCTTGAACATGAAATGTGATATCCCACTCCTTCCCTTTCCAAACCAGAGAGTCTACCTATAGCATGAGATGTGATATCCAAGTCCTTCCCATTCCAATCCTTAGACACTTCCTACAGCATGAGATGTGATATCTCAATGATTCTATTACCAAACCTGAGACCCGTCCTATAACATGAGATGGGATATCCAACTCCTTCCCATTTCAATCCTGAGAAACTTCCGATAGCAGAGATGTGATATCTCAATGCCTCTAATACCAAACCTGAGATCCTTCCTCTAACATGAAATGTGATATCCAAATCCTTCCCTTTCCAAACCTGAGAGCCTACCTATAGCATGAGATGTGATATCCAACTCCTTCCCATTCCAATCCTGAGACCCTTCCTATAGCATGAGATGTGATATCTCAATGCTTATACCAAACCTGAGACCCTTCCTATAGCATGAGATGTGATATCCAAATCCTTCCCATTCCAATCCTGAGACCCTTCCTATAGCATGGGATGTGATATCTCAATGCCTCTAATACCAAACCTGAGATCCTTCCTTGAACATGAAATGTGATATCCCACTCCTTCCCTTTCCAAACCTGAGAGTCTACCTATAGCATGAGATGTGATATCCAAGTCCTTCCCATTCCAATCCTTAGACACTTCCTACAGCATGAGATGTGATATCTCAATGATTCTATTACCAAACCTGAGACCCGTCCTATAACATGAGATGGGATATCCAACTCCTTCCCATTTCAATCCTGAGAAACTTCCGATAGCAGAGATGTGATATCTCAATGCTTAGACCAAACCTGAGACCCTTCCTATAACATGAGATGTGATATCCAACTCCTTTCCGTTCCAAACCTGAGACCCTTTCTATAGCAAGAATCTAATATCCAACTCCTTCCCATTCCAATCCTGAGACCATTCCTATAGCATGAGATGTGATATCTCAATGCTTCTAATACCAAACCTGAGACCCTTCCTATAACATGAGATGTGATATCCAAGTCCTTCCCATTCCAATCCTGAGACCCTCCCTTTAGCATGAGATGTGATATCCAACTCCTTCCCATTCCAATCCTGAGACCGTTCTGATAGCATGAGATGTGATATCTCAATGCTTCTAATACCAAACCTGAGATCCTTCCGATAGCATGAGATGTGATATTTCAATTCTTCTAATACCAAACCTGAGATCCTTCCTATAACACAAGATGTGATATTCAAATCCTTCCCCTTCCAAACCTGAGACCCTCCCTTTAGCATGAGATGTGATATCCAACTCCTTCCCATTCCAATCCTGAGACCCTTCTGATAGCATGAGATGTTATATCTCAATGCCTCTAATACCAAACCTGAGATTCTACCTCTAACATGAAATGTGATATCCAACTCCTTCCCCTTCCAAACCTGGGAGCCTTCCTATAACATGAGATGTGATATCGAAGTCCTTCCCATTCCAATCCTGAGACCCTTCCTATAACATGAGATGTGATATCCAACTCCTTCCCATTCCAATCCTGAGACCCTTCCTATAGCATGAGATGTGATGTCTCAATGCTTCTAATACCAAATCTGAGATCCTTCCTATAACATGAGATGTGATATCCAACTCCTTCCATTCCAATCCTGAGACCCTTCCTATAGCATGGGATGTGATATTTCAATGCTTATAGCAAACCTGAGACCCTTCCTATAGCATGAGATGTGATATCCAAATCCTTCCCATTCCAATCGTGAGACCCTTCCTATAGCATGAGATGTGATATCTCAATGCCTCTAATACCAAACCTGAGATCCTTCCTCTAACATGAAATGTGATATCCAAATCCTTCCCTTTCCAAACCTGAGAGCCTACCTATAGCATGAGATGTGATATCCAACTCCTTCCCATTCCAATCCTGAGACCCTTCCTATAGCATGAGATGTGATATCTCAATGCTTATACCAAACCTGAGACCCTTCCTATAGCATGAGATGTGATATCCAAATCTTTCCCATTCCAATCCTGAGACCCTTCCTATAGCATGAGATGTGATATCTCAATGCCTCTAATACCAAACCTGAGATCCTTCCTTGAACATGAAATGTGATATCCCACTCCTTCCCTTTCCAAACCAGAGAGTCTACCTATAGCATGAGATGTGATATCCAAGTCCTTCCCATTCCAATCCTTAGACACTTCCTACAGCATGAGATGTGATATCTCAATGATTCTATTACCAAACCTGAGACCCGTCCTATAACATGAGATGGGATATCCAACTCCTTCCCATTTCAATCCTGAGAAACTTCCGATAGCAGAGATGTGATATCTCAATGCTTAGACCAAACCTGAGACCCTTCCTATAACATGAGATGTGATATCTCAATGCTTCTAATACCAAACCTGAGATCCTTCCTATGACATGAGATGTGATATCCAATTCCTTCCCATTCCAAACCTGAGACCCTTCCTATAGCATGAGATGTGATATCTCAATGCTTCTAATACCAAACCTGAGATCCTTCCTATAACATGAGATGTGATATCCAAATCCTTCCCCTTCCAAACCAGAGACCCTCCCTTTAGCATGAGATGTGATATCCAACTCCTTCCCATTCCAATCCTGAGACATTTCTGATAGCATGAGATGTGATATCTCAATGCTTCTAATACCAAACCTGAGATCCTTCCTATGACATGAGATGTGATATCCAATTCCTTCCCATTCCAAACCTGAGACCCTTCCTATAGCATGAGATGTGATATCTCAATGCTTCTAATACCAAACCTGAGATCCTTCCTATAACATGAGATGTGATATCCAAATCCTTCCCCTTCCAAACCAGAGACCCTCCCTTTAGCATGAGATGTGATATCCAACTCCTTCCCATTCCAATCCTGAGACATTTCTGATAGCATGAGATGTGATATCTCAATGCCTCTAATACCAAACCTGAGATCCTACCTCTAACATGAAATGTGATATCCAACTCCTTCCCCTTGCAAACCTGAGAGCCTTCCTATAGCATGAGATGTGATATCGAAGTATTTCCCATTCCAATCCTGAGACCCTTCCTATAACATGAGATGTGATATCCAACTCCTTCCCATTCCAACCTGAGACCCTTCCTATAGCATGAGATGGGATATCCAACTACTTCCAAATCCAATCCTGATACCCTTCCGATAGCATGAGATGTGATATCTCAATCCCTCTAATACCAAACCTGAGATCCTTCCTATAACATGAGATGTGATATCAAAATCCTTCCCCTTCCAAACCTGAGACCCTCCCTTTAGCATGAGATGTGATATCCAACTCCTTCCCATTCCAATCCTGAGACCCTTCTGATAGCATGAGATGTGATATTCAATGCCTCTAATACCAAACCTGAGATCCTACCTCTAACATGAAATGTGATATCCAGCTCCTTCCCTTTCCAAACGTGAGAGCCTCCCTATAGCATGAGATGGGATATTCAAGTCCTTCCCATTCCAATCCTGAGACCCTTCCTATAGCATGAGATGTGATATCTCAATGCTTCTAATACCAAACCTGAGACCGTTCCTATAACATAAGATGGGATATCCAACTCCTTCCCATTCCAATCCTGAGACCCTTCCGATAGCAGAGATGTGATATCTCAATGCTGATACCAAACCTGAGACCCTTCCTATGGCATGAGATGTCATATACAACTCCTTCCCATTCCAATCCTGAGACCATTCCTATAGCATGAGATGTGATATCTCAATGCTTCTAATACCAAACCTGAGATCGTTCCTATAACATAAGATGGGATATCCAACTCCTTCCCATTCCAATCCTGAGACCCTTCCGATAGCAGAGATGTGATATCTCAATGCTGATACCAAACCTGAGACCCTTCCTATGGCATGAGATGTCATATACAACTCCTTCCCGTTCCAAACCTGAGACCCTTCCTATAGCATGAGATGTGATATCCAACTCCTTCCCATTCCAATCCTGAGACCCTTCCTATAGCATGAGATGTGATATCTCACTGCTTATACCAAATCTGAGACCCTTCCTATAGCATAAGATGTGATATCCAACTCCTTCCCATTCCAATCCTGAGACCCTTCCTATAGCATGAGATGTGATATCTCAATGCTTTTAATACCAAACCTGAGATCCTTCCTATAACATGAGATGTGATTTCCAAATCCTTCCCCTTCCAAACCTGAGACACTCCCTTTAGCATGAGATGTGATATACAACTCCTTCCCATTCCAATCCTGAGACCCTTCTGATAGCATGAGATGTGATATCTCAATGCCTCTAATACCAAACCTGAGATCCTACCTCTAACATGAAATGTGATATCCATCTCCTTCCCTTTCCAAACCTGAGACCCTGCCTATAGCATGAGATGTGATATTCAAGTCCTTCCCATTCCAATCCTGAGACCCTTCCTATAGCATGTGATGTGATATCTCAATGCGTATACCAAACCTGAGACCCTTCCTATGGCATGAGATGTCATATACAACTCCTTCCCATTCCAATCCTGAGACCCTTCCTATAGCATGAGATGTGATATCTCAATGCTTATACCAAACCTGAGACCCTTCCTATAGCATGAGATGTGATATCCAACTTCTTCCCATTCCAATCCTAAGACCCTTCCTATAACATGAGATGTGATGTCTCAATGCTTCTAATACCAAACCTGAGATCTTTCCTATAACATGAGATGTGATATCCAACTCCTTCCCATTCCAATCCTGAGACCCTTCCTATAGCATGAGATGTGATATCTCAATGCTTATACCAAACCTGAGACCCTTCCTATAGCTTGAGATGTGATATCCAACTCCTTCCCATTCCAATCCTGAGACCCTTCCTATAGCATGAGATGTGATATCTCAAGGCCTCTAATACCAAACCTGAGATCCTTCCTCTAACATGAAATGTGATATCCAACTCCTTCCCCTTCCTAACCTGAGACCCTTCCTATAGCATGAGATGTGATATCCAACTCCTTCCCATTCCAATCCTGAGACCCTTCCGATAGCTTGAGATGTGATATCTCAATGCTTCTAATATCAATACTGAGACCCTCCCTATAGCATGAGATGTGATATCTAAGTCCTTCCCATTCCAATCCTGAGACCCTTCCGATAGCAGAGATGTGATATCTCAATGCTTATACCAAACCTGAGACCCTTCCTATAGCATGAGATGTGATATCCAACTCCTTCCCATTCCAATCCTGAGACCCTTCCTATAGCATGATATGTGAAATCTCAATGCTTCTACCAAAACTGAGACCCTTCCTTTAGCATGAGATGTGATATCCAACTCCTTCCCATTCCAATCCTGAGACCAGTCCTATAGCATGAGATGTGATATCTCAATGCTTCTAATACCAAACCTGAGATCCTTCCTATAACATGAGATGTGATATCCAACTCCTTCCCATTCCAATCCTGAGACCCTTCCTATAGCATGAGATGTGATATCTCAATGCTTCTAATACCAAACCTGAGATCCTTCCGATAGCATGAGATGTGATATCTCAATGCTTCTAATACCAAACATGAGATCCTTCCTATAACATGAGATGTGATATCCAAATCCTTCCCCTTCCGAACCTGAGACCCTCCCTTTAGCATGAGATGTGATATCCCACTCCTTCCCATTCCAATCCTGATACCCTTCTGATAGCATGAGATGTGATATCTCAATGCCTCTAATACCAAACCTGAGATCCTACCTCTAACATGAAATGTGATATCCAACTCCTTCCCTTTCCAAACCTGAGAGCCTTCCTACAGCATGAGATGTGATATCCAAGTCCTTCCCATTCCAATCCTGAGACCCTTCCTATAACATGAGATGTCATATCCAACTCCTTCCCATTCCAACCTGAGACCCTTCCTATAGCATGAGATGGGATATCCAACTCCTTCTTATGCCAAACCTGAGACCCTTCCTATGGCATGATATGTGATATCCAACTCCTTGCCATTCAAATCCTGAGACCCTTCCTATAGCATGAGAAGGGATATCCAACTCCTTCCCAATCCAATCCTGAGACCCTTCCGATAGCAGAGATGTGATATCTCAACGCTTCTACCAAACCTGAGACCCTTCCTATAACATGAGATGTGATATCCAATTCCTTCCCATTCCAAACCTGAGACCCTTACTATTGGATGAGATGTGATATCCAACTCCTTCCCATTCCAACCCTGAGACCCTTCCTATACCATGAGATGTGATATCTCAATGCTTCTAATACCAAACCTGGGTCCCGTCCTATAACATGAGATATGATATCCAAATCCTTCCCCTTCCAAACCTGAGAACCTTCCTTTAGCATGAGATGTGATATCCAAATACTTCCCATTCCAATCCTAAAACCCTTCCTATAGCATGAGATGTGATATCTCAATGTTTCTAATAAAAAACCTGAGACCCTTCCTATAGCAAGAGATGCGATATCCAAATCCTTCCCATTCCAATCCTGAGACCCTTCCTATAACATGAGATGTGATATCCAACTCCTTCCCATTCCAACCTGAGACCCTTCCTATAGCATGAGAAGGGATATCCAACTCCTTCCCAATCCAATCCTGAGACCCTTCCGATAGCAGAGATGTGATATCTCAATGCTTATACCAAACCTGAGACCCTTCCTATGGCATGAGATGTGATATCCAACTCCTTGCCATTCAAATCCTGAGACCCTCCCTATAACAAGAGATGTCATATCCAACTCCTTCCCATTCCAAACCTGAGATCCTTCCTTTAGCATGAGATGTAATATCCAAATCCTTCACATTCCAATCCGGAGACCCTTCCTATAGCATGAGATGTGATATCTCAATGCTTCTAATACCAAACATGAGATCCTTCCTATAACATGAGATGTGATATCCAACTCCTTCCCATTCCAAACCTGAGACCCTTCCGATAGCATGAGATGTGATATCTCAATGCTTCAAAAACCAAACATGAGAACCATCCTATAACATGAGATGTGAAATCCAAATCCTTCCCTTCCCAAACCTGAGACTCTTCCTATAGCATGAGATGTGATATCTCAATGCTTCTACCAAACCTTAAACCCTTCCTATAGCATGAGAAGTGATATCCAACTCCTTCCCATTCCAATCCTGAGACACTTCCTATAGCATGAGATGTGATATCACAATGCTTCTAATACCAAACCTGAGACCCGTCCTATAACATGAGATGTGATATCCAAATCCTTCCCCTTCCAAACCTTAGACCCTTCCTTTATCATGAGATGTGATATCCAAGTCCTTCCCATTCCATTCCTGAGACCCTTCCTATAGCATGAGATGTGATATCTCAATGCTTCTAATACCAAACCTGAGACCCTTCCTATAACATGAGATGTGATATCCAAGTCCTTCCCATTCCAATCCTGAGACCCTCCCTTTAGCATGAGATGTGATATCCAACTCCTTCCCATTCCAATCCTGAGACCATTCTGATAGCATGAGATGTGATATCTCAATGCTTCTAATACCAAACCTGAGATCCTTCCGATAGCATGAGATGTGATATTTCAATTCTTCTAATACCAAACCTGAGATCCTTCCTATAACACGAGATGTGATATTCAAATCCTTCCCCTTCCAAACCTGAGACCCTCCCTTTAGCATGAGATGTGATATCCAACTCCTTCCCATTCCAATCCTGAGACCCTTCTGATAGCATGAGATGTTATATCTCAATGCCTCTAATACCAAACCTGAGATTCTACCTCTAACATGAAATGTGATATCCAACTCCTTCCCCTTCCAAACCTGGGAGCCTTCCTATAACATGAGATGTGATATCGAAGTCCTTCCCATTCCAATCCTGAGACCCTTCCTATAACATGAGATGTGATATCCAACTCCTTCCCATTCCAATCCTGAGACCCTTCCTATAGCATGAGATGTGATGTCTCAATGCTTCTAATACCAAATCTGAGATCCTTCCTATAACATGAGATGTGATATCCAACTCCTTCCATTCCAATCCTGAGACCCTTCCTATAGCATGGGATGTGATATTTCAATGCTTATAGCAAACCTGAGACCCTTCCTATAGCATGAGATGTGATATCCAAATCCTTCCCATTCCAATCGTGAGACCCTTCCTATAGCATGAGATGTGATATCTCAATGCCTCTAATACCAAACCTGAGATCCTTCCTCTAACATGAAATGTGATATCCAAATCCTTCCCTTTCCAAACCTGAGAGCCTACCTATAGCATGAGATGTGATATCCAACTCCTTCCCATTCCAATCCTGAGACCCTTCCTATAGCATGAGATGTGATATCTCAATGCTTATACCAAACCTGAGACCCTTCCTATAGCATGAGATGTGATATCCAAATCCTTCCCATTCCAATCCTGAGACCCTTCCTATAGCATGGGATGTGATATCTCAATGCCTCTAATACCAAACCTGAGATCCTTCCTTGAACATGAAATGTGATATCCCACTCCTTCCCTTTCCAAACCTGAGAGTCTACCTATAGCATGAGATGTGATATCCAAGTCCTTCCCATTCCAATCCTTAGACACTTCCTACAGCATGAGATGTGATATCTCAATGATTCTATTACCAAACCTGAGACCCGTCCTATAACATGAGATGGGATATCCAACTCCTTCCCATTTCAATCCTGAGAAACTTCCGATAGCAGAGATGTGATATCTCAATGCTTAGACCAAACCTGAGACCCTTCCTATAACATGAGATGTGATATCCAACTCCTTCCCGTTCCAAACCTGAGACCCTTTCTATAGCAAGAATCTAATATCCAACTTCTTCCCATTCCAATCCTGAGACCATTCCTATAGCATGAGATGTGATATCTCAATGCTTCTAATACCAAACCTGAGACCCTTCCTATAACATGAGATGTGATATCCAAGTCCTTCCCATTCCAATCCTGAGACCCTCCCTTTAGCATGAGATGTGATATCCAACTCCTTCCCATTCCAATCCTGAGACCGTTCTGATAGCATGAGATGTTATATCTCAATGCCTCTAATACCAAACCTGAGATTCTACCTCTAACATGAAATGTGATATCCAACTCCTTCCCCTTCCAAACCTGGGAGCCTTCCTATAACATGAGATGTGATATCGAAGTCCTTCCCATTCCAATCCTGAGACCCTTCCTATAACATGAGATGTGATATCCAACTCCTTCCCATTCCAATCCTGAGACCCTTCCTATAGCATGAGATGTGATGTCTCAATGCTTCTAATACCAAACCTGAGATCCTTCCGATAGCATGAGATGTGATATTTCAATTCTTCTAATACCAAACCTGAGATCCTTCCTATAACACGAGATGTGATATTCAAATCCTTCCCCTTCCAAACCTGAGACCCTCCCTTTAGCATGAGATGTGATATCCAACTCCTTCCCATTCCAATCCTGAGACCCTTCTGATAGCATGAGATGTTATATCTCAATGCCTCTAATACCAAACCTGAGATTCTACCTCTAACATGAAATGTGATATCCAACTCCTTCCCCTTCCAAACCTGGGAGCCTTCCTATAACATGAGATGTGATATCGAAGTCCTTCCCATTCCAATCCTGAGACCCTTCCTATAACATGAGATGTGATATCCAACTCCTTCCCATTCCAATCCTGAGACCCTTCCTATAGCATGAGATGTGATGTCTCAATGCTTCTAATACCAAATCTGAGATCCTTCCTATAACATGAGATGTGATATCCAACTCCTTCCATTCCAATCCTGAGACCCTTCCTATAGCATGAGATGTGATGTCTCAATGCTTCTAATACCAAATCTGAGATCCTTCCTATAACATGAGATGTGATATCCAACTCCTTCCATTCCAATCCTGAGACCCTTCCTATAGCATGGGATGTGATATTTCAATGCTTATAGCAAACCTGAGACCCTTCCTATAGCATGAGATGTGATATCCAAATCCTTCCCATTCCAATCGTGAGACCCTTCCTATAGCATGAGATGTGATATCTCAATGCCTCTAATACCAAACCTGAGATCCTTCCTCTAACATGAAATGTGATATCCAAATCCTTCCCTTTCCAAACCTGAGAGCCTACCTATAGCATGAGATGTGATATCCAACTCCTTCCCATTCCAATCCTGAGACCCTTCCTATAGCATGAGATGTGATATCTCAATGCTTATACCAAACCTGAGACCCTTCCTATAGCATGAGATGTGATATCCAAATCCTTCCCATTCCAATCCTGAGACCCTTCCTATAGCATGGGATGTGATATCTCAATGCCTCTAATACCAAACCTGAGATCCTTCCTTGAACATGAAATGTGATATCCCACTCCTTCCCTTTCCAAACCTGAGAGTCTACCTATAGCATGAGATGTGATATCCAAGTCCTTCCCATTCCAATCCTTAGACACTTCCTACAGCATGAGATGTGATATCTCAATGATTCTATTACCAAACCTGAGACCCGTCCTATAACATGAGATGGGATATCCAACTCCTTCCCATTTCAATCCTGAGAAACTTCCGATAGCAGAGATGTGATATCTCAATGCTTAGACCAAACCTGAGACCCTTCCTATAACATGAGATGTGATATCCAACTCCTTCCCGTTCCAAACCTGAGACCCTTTCTATAGCAAGAATCTAATATCCAACTCCTTCCCATTCCAATCCTGAGACCATTCCTATAGCATGAGATGTGATATCTCAATGCTTCTAATACCAAACCTGAGACCCTTCCTATAACATGAGATGTGATATCCAAGTCCTTCCCATTCCAATCCTGAGACCCTCCCTTTAGCATGAGATGTGATATCCAACTCCTTCCCATTCCAATCCTGAGACCGTTCTGATAGCATGAGATGTTATATCTCAATGCCTCTAATACCAAACCTGAGATTCTACCTCTAACATGAAATGTGATATCCAACTCCTTCCCCTTCCAAACCTGGGAGCCTTCCTATAACATGAGATGTGATATCGAAGTCCTTCCCATTCCAATCCTGAGACCCTTCCTATAACATGAGATGTGATATCCAACTCCTTCCCATTCCAATCCTGAGACCCTTCCTATAGCATGAGATGTGATGTCTCAATGCTTCTAATACCAAACCTGAGATCCTTCCGATAGCATGAGATGTGATATTTCAATTCTTCTAATACCAAACCTGAGATCCTTCCTATAACACGAGATGTGATATTCAAATCCTTCCCCTTCCAAACCTGAGACCCTCCCTTTAGCATGAGATGTGATATCCAACTCCTTCCCATTCCAATCCTGAGACCCTTCTGATAGCATGAGATGTTATATCTCAATGCCTCTAATACCAAACCTGAGATTCTACCTCTAACATGAAATGTGATATCCAACTCCTTCCCCTTCCAAACCTGGGAGCCTTCCTATAACATGAGATGTGATATCGAAGTCCTTCCCATTCCAATCCTGAGACCCTTCCTATAACATGAGATGTGATATCCAACTCCTTCCCATTCCAATCCTGAGACCCTTCCTATAGCATGAGATGTGATGTCTCAATGCTTCTAATACCAAACCTGAGATCCTTCCTATGACATGAGATGTGATATCCAACTCCTTCCATTCCAATCCTGAGACCCTTCCTATAGCATGGGATGTGATATTTCAATGCTTATAGCAAACCTGAGACCCTTCCTATAGCATGAGATGTGATATCCAAATCCTTCCCATTCCAATCGTGAGACCCTTCCTATAGCATGAGATGTGATATCTCAATGCCTCTAATACCAAACCTGAGATCCTTCCTCTAACATGAAATGTGATATCCAAATCCTTCCCTTTCCAAACCTGAGAGCCTACCTATAGCATGAGATGTGATATCCAACTCCTTCCCATTCCAATCCTGAGACCCTTCCTATAGCATGAGATGTGATATCTCAATGCTTATACCAAACCTGAGACCCTTCCTATAGCATGAGATGTGATATCCAAATCCTTCCCATTCCAATCCTGAGACCCTTCCTATAGCATGAGATGTGATATCTCAATGCCTCTAATACCAAACCTGAGATCCTTCCTTGAACATGAAATGTGATATCCCACTCCTTCCCTTTCCAAACCAGAGAGTCTACCTATAGCATGAGATGTGATATCCAAGTCCTTCCCATTCCAATCCTTAGACACTTCCTACAGCATGAGATGTGATATCTCAATGATTCTATTACCAAACCTGAGACCCGTCCTATAACATGAGATGGGATATCCAACTCCTTCCCATTTCAATCCTGAGAAACTTCCGATAGCAGAGATGTGATATCTCAATGCTTAGACCAAACCTGAGACCCTTCCTATAACATGAGATGTGATATCTCAATGCTTCTAATACCAAACCTGAGATCCTTCCTATGACATGAGATGTGATATCCAATTCCTTCCCATTCCAAACCTGAGACCCTTCCTATAGCATGAGATGTGATATCTCAATGCTTCTAATACCAAACCTGAGATCCTTCCTATAACATGAGATGTGATATCCAAATCCTTCCCCTTCCAAACCAGAGACCCTCCCTTTAGCATGAGATGTGATATCCAACTCCTTCCCATTCCAATCCTGAGACATTTCTGATAGCATGAGATGTGATATCTCAATGCTTCTAATACCACACCTGAGATCCTTCCTATGACATGAGATGTGATATCCAATTCCTTCCCATTCCAAACCTGAGACCCTTCCTATAGCATGAGATGTGATATCTCAATGCTTCTAATACCAAACCTGAGATCCTTCCTATAACATGAGATGTGATATCCAAATCCTTCCCCTTCCAAACCAGAGACCCTCCCTTTAGCATGAGATGTGATATCCAACTCCTTCCCATTCCAATCCTGAGACATTTCTGATAGCATGAGATGTGATATCTCAATGCCTCTAATACCAAACCTGAGATCCTACCTCTAACATGAAATGTGATATCCAACTCCTTCCCCTTGCAAACCTGAGAGCCTTCCTATAGCATGAGATGTGATATCGAAGTATTTCCCATTCCAATCCTGAGACCCTTCCTATAACATGAGATGCGATATCCAACTCCTTGCCATTCCAACCTGAGACCCTTCCTATAGCATGAGATGGGATATCCAACTACTTCCAAATCCAATCCTGATACCCTTCCGATAGCATGAGATGTGATATCTCAATCCCTCTAATACCAAACCTGAGATCCTTCCTATAACATGAGATGTGATATCAAAATCCTTCCCCTTCCAAACCTGAGACCCTCCCTTTAGCATGAGATGTGATATCCAACTCCTTCCCATTCCAATCCTGAGACCCTTCTGATAGCATGAGATGTGATATTCAATGCCTCTAATACCAAACCTGAGATCCTACCTCTAACATGAAATGTGATATCCAACTCCTTCCCTTTCCAAACGTGAGAGCCTCCCTATAGCATGAGATGGGATATTCAAGTCCTTCCCATTCCAATCCTGAGACCCTTCCTATAGCATGAGATGTGATATCTCAATGCTTCTAATACCAAACCTGAGACCGTTCCTATAACATAAGATGGGATATCCAAATCCTTCCCCTTCCAAACCAGAGACCCTCCCTTTAGCATGAGATGTGATATCCAACTCCTTCCCATTCCAATCCTGAGACATTTCTGATAGCATGAGATGTGATATCTCAATGCCTCTAATACCAAACCTGAGATCCTACCTCTAACATGAAATGTGATATCCAACTCCTTCCCCTTGCAAACCTGAGAGCCTTCCTATAGCATGAGATGTGATATCGAAGTATTTCCCATTCCAATCCTGAGACCCTTCCTATAACATGATATGTGATATCCAACTCCTTCCCATTCCAACCTGAGACCCTTCCTATAGCATGAGATGGGATATCCAACTACTTCCAAATCCAATCCTGATACCCTTCCGATAGCATGAGATGTGATATCTCAATCCCTCTAATACCAAACCTGAGATCCTTCCTATAACATGAGATGTGATATCAAAATCCTTCCCCTTCCAAACCTGAGACCCTCCCTTTAGCATGAGATGTGATATCCAACTCCTTCCCATTCCAATCCTGAGACCCTTCTGATAGCATGAGATGTGATATTCAATGCCTCTAATACCAAACCTGAGATCCTACCTCTAACATGAAATGTGATATCCAACTCCTTCCCTTTCCAAACGTGAGAGCCTCCCTATAGCATGAGATGGGATATTCAAGTCCTTCCCATTCCAATCCTGAGACCCTTCCTATAGCATGAGATGTGATATCTCAATGCTTCTAATACCAAACCTGAGACCCTTCCTATAACATAAGATGGGATATCCAACTCCTTCCCATTCCAATCCTGAGACCCTTCCGATAGCAGAGATGTGATATCTCAATGCTGATACCAAACCTGAGACCCTTCCTATGGCATGAGATGTCATATACAACTCCTTCCCATTCCAATCCTGAGACCCTTCCTATAGCATGGGATGTGATATCTCAATGCTTAGACCAAACCTGAGACCCTTCCTATAGCATGAGATGTGATATCCAACTCCTTCCCATTCCAATCCTGAGACCCTTCCTATAACATGAGATGTGATGTCTCAATGCTTCTAATACCAAACCTGAGATCCTTCCTATGGCATGAGATGTCATATAAAACTCCTTCCCATTCCATTCCTGAGACCCTTCCTATAGCATGAGATGTGATGTCCAACTCCTTCCCATTCCAATCCTGAGACCCTTCCTATAGCATGAGATGTGATATCCAAATCCTTCCCATTCCAATCGTGAGACCCTTCCTATAGCATGAGATGTGATATCCAAAACCTTCCCTTTCCAAAACTGAGAGCCTACCTATAGCATGAGATGTGATATCCAACTCCTTCCCATTCCAATCCTGAGACCCTTCCTATAGCATGAGATGTGATATCTCAATGCTTATACCAAACCTGAGACCCTTCCTATAGCATGAGAAGTGATATCCAAATCCTTCCCATTCCAATCCTGAGACCCTTCCTATAGCATGAGATGTGATATCCAAATCCTTCCCCTTCCAAACCTGAGACCCTCCCTTTAGCATGAGATGTGATATCCAACTCCTTCCCATTCCAATCCTGAGACCCTTCTGATAGCATGAGATGTTATATCTCAATGCCTCTAATACCAAACCTGAGATCCTACCTCTAACATGAAATGTGATATCCAACTCCTTCCCCTTCTAAACCTGGGAGCCTTCCTATAACATGAGATGTGATATCGAAGTGCTTCCCATTACAATCCTGAGACCCTTCCTATAACATGAGATGTGATATCCAACTCCTTCCCATTCCAATCCTGAGACCCTTCCTATAGCATGAGATGGGATGTCTCAATGCTTCTAATACCAAATCTGAGATCCTTCCTATAACATGAGATGTGATATCCAACTCCTTCCCATTACAATCTTGAGACCGTTTCTATAGCATGAGATGTGATATCTCAATGCTTATACCAAACCTGAGACCCTTCCTATAGCATGAGATGTGATATCCAAATCCTTCCCATTCCAATCGTGAGACCCTTCCTATAGCATGAGATGTGATATCTCAATGCCTCTAATACCAAACCTGAGATCCTACCTCTAAAATGAAATTTGATATGCAACTCCTTCCCCTTCCAAACCTGATAGCCTTCCTATAGCATGAGATGTGATATCCAAGTCCTTCCCATTCCAATCCTGATACCCTTCCTATAACATGAGATGTGATATCCAATTCCTTCCCATTCCAACCTGAGACCCTTCCTATAGCATGAGATGGGATATCCAACTCCTTCCAAATCCAATCCTGATACCCTTCCGATAGCATGAGATGTGATATCCCAATGCTTCTACAAAACCTGAGACCCATACATGGCATGAGATGTGATATCAAACTCCTTCCCATTCCAATCCTGAGACACTTCCTATAGCATGAGATGTGATATCTCAATGCTTCTAATACCAAACCTGAGACTCTTCCTATAACATGAGATGGGATATCCAACTCTTTCCCATTCCAATCCTGAGACCCTTCCGATAGCAGAGATGTGATATCTCAATGCTTATACCAAACCTGAGACCCTTCCTATAGCATGAGATGTCATATACAACTCCTTCCCATTCCAATCCTGAGACCCTTCCTATAGCATGAGATGTGATATCTCAATGCTTATACCAAACCTGAGACCCTTCCTATAGCATGAGATGTGATATCCAACTCCTTCCCATTTCAATCCTGAGACCCTTCCTATAGCATGAGATGTGATGTCTCAATGCTTCTAATACCAAACCTGAGATCCTTCCTATAACATCAGATGTGATATCCAACTCCTTCCCATTCCAATCCTGAGACCCTTCCTATAGCATGAGATGTGATATCTCAATGTTCATACCAAACCTGAGACCCTTCCTATAGCATGAGATGTGATATCCAACTCCTTCCCATTCCAATCCTGAGACCCTTCCTATAGCATGAGATGTGATATCTCAATGCCTCTAATACCAAATCTGAGATCCTTCCTCTAACATGAAATGTGATATCCAACTCCTTCCCTTTCCAAACCTGAGAGCCTACCTATAGCATGAGATGTGATATCCAAGACCTTCCCATTCCAATCCTTAGACCCTTCCTACAGCATACAATATGATATCTCAATGATTCTAATAACAAACCTGAGACCCGTCCTATAACATGAGATGTGATATCCAACTCCTTCCCATTCCAATCCTGAGACACTTCCGATAGCAGAGATGTGATATCTCAATGCTTATTCCAAACCTGAGACCCTTCCTATAGCATGAGATGTGATATCCAACTCCTTCCCGTTCCAAACCTGAGACCCTTCCTATAGCATATGTGATATCCAACTCCTTCCCATTCCAAACATGAGACCCTTCCTATAGCATGAGATGTGATATCCAACTCCTTCCCATTCCAATCCTGAGACCCTTCCTATAGCATGAGATGTGATATCTCAATGCCTCTAATACCAAACCTGAAATCCTTCCTCTAACATGAAATGTGATATCCAACTCCTTCCCTTTCCAAACCTGAGAGCCTACCTATAGCATGAGATGTGATATCCAAGACCTTCCCATTCCAATCCTTAGACCCTTCCTACAGCATACAATATGATATCTCAATGATTCTAATAGCAAACCTGAGACCCGTCCTATAACATGAGATATGATATCCAACTCCTTCCCATTCCAATCCTGAGACACTTCCGATAGCAGAGATGTGATATCTCAATGCTTATTCCAAACCTGAGACCCTTCCTATAGCATGAGATGTGATATCCAACTCCTTCCCGTTCCAAACCTGAGACCCTTCCTATAGCATATGTGATATCCAACTCCTTCCCATTCCAAACATGAGACCCTTCCTATAGCAAGAATGTAATATCCAACTCCTTCCCATTCCAATCCTGAGACCCTTCCTACAGCATGCGATGTGATATCTCAATGCTTCTAATACCAAACCTGAGACCCGTCCTATAACATGAGATGGGATATCCAACTCCTTCCCGTTCCAAACCTGAGACCCTTCCTATAGCATGAGATGTGATATCCAACTCCTTCCCATCCCAATCCTGAGACACTTCCGATTGCAGAGATGTGATATCTCAATGCTTATACCAAACCTGAGACTCTTCCTATAACATGAGATGTGATATCCAAATCCTTCCCGTTCCTAACCTGAGACCCTTCCTATAGCATAAGATGTGATATCCAACTCCTTCCCATTCCAATCCTGAGACCCTTCCGATAGCATGAGATGTGATATCTCAATGCTTCTAATACCAAACCTGAGATCCTTCTTATAACATATGATGTGATATCCAAATCCTTCCCCTTCCAAACCTGAGACCCTCCCTTTAGCATGAAATGTGATATCCAACTCCTTCCCATTCCAATCCTGAGACCCTTATGATAGCATGAGATGTGATATCTCAATGCCTCTAATACCAAACCTGAGATACTTCCGATAGCATGAGATGTGATATCTCAATGCTTCTAATACCAAACCTGAGATCCTTCCTATAACATGAGATGTGATATCCAAATCCTTCCCCTTCCAAACCTGAGACCCTCCCTTTAGCATGAGATGTGATATCCAACTCCTTCCCATTCCAATCCTGAGACCCTTCTGATAGCATGAGATGTGATATCTCAATGCCTCTAATACCAAACCTGAGATCCTACCTCTAACATGAAATATGATATCCAACTCCTTCCCTTTCCAAACCTGAGATCCTGCCTATAGCATGAGATGTGATATCCAAGTCCTTCCCATTCCAATCCTGAGACCCTTCCTATAGCATGAGATGTGATATCTCAATGCTTATACCAAACCTGAGACCCTTCCTATGGCATGAGATGCCATATACAACTCCTTCCCATTCCAATCCTGAGACCCTGCTTATAGCATGAGATGTGATATCTCAATGCTTCTAATGCCAAACCTGAGATCTTTCCTATAACATGAGATGTGATATCCAACTCCTTCCCATTCCAATCCTGAGACCATTCCTATAGCATGAGATGTGATATCTCAATGCTTATACCAAACCTGAGACCCTTCCTATAGCTTGAGATGTGATATCCAACTCCATCCCATTCCAATACTGAGACCCTTCCTATAGCATGAGATGTGATATCTCAATGCCTCTAATACCAAACCTGAGATCCTTCCTCTAACATGAAATGTGATATCCAACTCCTTCCCCTTCCAAACCTGAGAGCCTTCCTATAGCATGAGATATGATATCCAAGTCCTTTCCATTCCAATCCTGAGACCCTTCCTATAACATGAGATGTGATATCCAACTCCTTCCCATTCCAACCTGAGACCCTTCCTATAGCATGAGATGGGATATCCAACTCCTTCCAAATCCAATCCTGATACCCTTCAGATAGCATGAGATGTGATATCCCAATGCTTCTACCAAACCTGAGACCCATACTATGGCATGAGATGTGATATCAAACTGCTTCCAATTCTAACCTGAGACCCTTCCTATAGCATGAGATGGGATATCCAACTCCTTCCAAATCCAATCCTGAAATCCTTCCGATAGCATGAGATGTGATATCCCAATGCTTCTACCAAACCTGAGACCCATACTATGGCATGAGATGTGATATCCAACTCCTTCCCATTCCAATTCTGAGACTCTTCTGATAGCATGAGATGTGATATCTCAATGCCTCTAATACCAAACCTGAGATCCTACCTCTAACATGAAATGTGATATCCAACTCTTTCCCGTTGCAAACCTGAGAGCCTTCCTATAGCATGAGATGTGATATCCAAGTCCTTCCCATTCCAATCCTGAGACCCTTCCTATAACATGAGATGTGATATCCAACTCCTTCCCATTCCAACCTGAGACCCTTCCTATAGCATGAGATGGGATATCCAACTCCTTCCAAATCCAATCCTGATACCCTTCCGATAGCATGAGATGTGATATCCCAATGCTTCTACCAAACCTGAGACCCATACCATGGCATGAGATGTGATATCAAACTCCTTCCCATTCCAATCCTGTGACCCTTCCTATAGCTTGAGATGTGATATCCAACTCCTTCCCATTCCAATTCTGAGACCCTTCCTATACAATGAGACTTGATATCTCAATGCTTCTTATACCAAACCTGAGAGCCGTCCTATAACATGAGATGTGATATCCAAATCCTTCCCCTTCCAAACCTTAGACCCTTCCTTTATCATGAGATGTGATATCCAACTCCTTCCCATTCCAATCCTGAGACTCTTCCGATATCATGAGATGTGATATCTCAATGCTTCTAATATCAAACTTGAGACCCTCCCTATAGCATGAGATGTGATATCCAAGTCCTTCCCATTCCAATCCTGAGACCCTTCCTATAGCATGAGATGTGATATCTCAATGCTTCTAATACCAAACCTGAGACCCTTCCTATAACATGAGATGGGAATATCCAACTCCTTCCCATTCCAATCCTGAGACCCTTCCGATAGCAGAGATGTGATATCTCACTGCTTATACCAAACCTGAGACCCTTCCTATAGCATGAGATGTGATATCCAACTCCTTCCCATTCCAATCCTGAGACACTTCCTATAGCATGAGATGTGATATCTCACTGCTTATACCAAACCTGAGACCCTTCCTATAGCATGAGATGTGATATCCAACTCCTTCCCATTCCAATCCTGAGACCCTTCCTATAGCATGAGATGTGATATCTCAATGCTTCTAATATCAAACTTGAGACCCTCCCTATAGCATGAGATGTGATACCCAAGTCCTTCCCATTCCAATCCTGAGACCCTTCCTACAGCATGCGATGTGATGTCTCAATGCTTCTAATACCAAACCTGAGACTCTTCCTATAACATGAGATGGGATATCCAACTCCTTCCCATTCCAATCGTGAGACCCTTCCGATAGCAGAGATGTGATATCTCAATGCTTATACCAAACCTAAGACCCTTCCTATGGCATGAGATGTCATATACAACTCCTTCCCATTCCAATCCTGAGACCCTTCCTATAGCATGAGATGTGATATCTCAATGCTTATACCAAACCTGAGACCCTTCCTATAGCATGAGATGTGATATCCAACTCCTTCCCATTCCAATCCTGAGACCCTTCCTATAGCATGAGATGTGATGTCTCAATGCTTCTAATACCAAACCTGAGATCCTTCCTATAACATGAGATGTGATATCCAACTCCTTCCCATTCCAATCCCAAGACCCTTCCTATAGCATGAGATGTGATATCCAACTCCTTCCCATTCCAATCCTGAGACTCTTCCTATAGCATGAGATGTGATATCTCAATGCCTCTAATACCAAACCTGAGATCCTTCCTCTAACATGAAATGTGATATCCAACTCCTTCCCTTTACAAACCTGAGAGCCTACCTATAGCATGAGATGTGATATCCAAGTTCTTCCCATTCCAATCCTTAGACCCTTCCTACAGCATGCAATATGATATCTCAATGATTCTAATAACAAACCTGAGACCCGTCCTATAACATGAGATGGGATATCCAACTCCTTCCCATTCCAATCCTGAGACACTTCCGATAGCAGAGATGTGATATCTCAATGCTTATACCAAACCTGAGACCCTTCCTATAACATGAGATGTGATATCCAACTCCTTCCCGGTCCAAACCTGAGACCCTTCATATAGCATATGTGATATCCAACTCCTTCCCATTCCAAACATGAGACCCTTCCTATAGCAAGAGTGTAATATCCAACTCCTTCCCATTCCAATCCTGAGACCATTCCTATAGCATGAGATGTGATATCTCAATGCTTCTAATACCAAACCTGAGATCCTTCCTATGACATGAGATGTGATATCCAATTCCTCCCCATTCCAAACCTGAGAACCTTCCTACAGCATGCGATGTGATATCTCAATGCTTCTAATACCAAACCCGAGACCAGTCCTATAACATGAGATTGGATATCCAACTCCTTCCCCTTCCAAACCTGAGACTCTTCCTATAGCATGAGATGTGATATCCAACTTCTTCCCATTCCAATCCTGAGACCCTTCCTATAACATGAGAGATGTGATGTCTCAATGCTTCTAATACCAAACCTGAGATCTTTCCTATAACATGAGATGTGATATCCAACTCCTTCCCATTCCAATCCTGAGACCCTTCCTATAGCATGAGATGTGATATCTCAATGCTTATACCAAACCTGAGACCCTTCCTATAGCTTGAGATGTGATATCCAACTCCTTCCCATTCCAATCCTGAGACCCTTCCTATAGCATGAGATGTGATATCTCAAGGCCTCTAATACCAAACCTGAGATCCTTCCTCTAACATGAAATGTGATATCCAACTCCTTCCCCTTCCAAACCTGAGAGCCTTCCTATAACATGAAATGTGAGATCCAATTCCTTCCCATTCCAACCTGAGACCCTTCCTATAGCATGAGATGGGATATCCAACTCCTTCCAAATCCAATACTGATACCCTTCCGATAGCATGAGATGTGATATCCCAATGCTTCTACGAAACCTGAGACCCATACTATGGCATGAGATGTGATATCAAACTCCTTCCCATTCCAATCCTGAGACCCTACCTATAGCTTGAGATGTGATATCCAACTCCTTCCCATTCCAATTCTGAGACCCTTCCTATACCATGAGACTTGATATCTCAATGCTTCTAATACCAAACCTGAGACCCGTCCTATAACATGAGATGTGATATCCAAATCCTTCCCCTTCCAAACCTTAGACCCTTCCTTTATCATGAGATGTGATATCCAATTCCTTCCCATTCCAATCCTGAGACCCTTCCGATATCATGAGATTTGTTATCTCAATGCTTCTAATATCAAACTTGAGACCCTCCCTATAACATGAGATGTGACATCCAAGTCCTCCCCATTCCAATCCTGAGACCCTTCCTATAGCATGAGATGTGATATCTCAATGCTTCTAATACCAAACCTGAGACCCTTCCTATAACATGATTTGGGATATCCAACTCCTTCCCATTCCAATCCTGAGACCCTTCCGATAGCAGAGATGTGATATCTCAATGCTTATACCAAACCTGAGACCCTTCCTATGGCCTGAGATGTCATATGCAACTCCTTCCCATTCCAATCCTGAGACCCTTCCTATAGCATGAGATGTGATATCTCAATGCCTCTAATACAAACCTGAAATCCTTCCCCTAACATGAAATGTGATATCCAACTCCTTCCCTTTCCAAACCTGAGAGCCTACCTATAGCATGAGATGTGATATCCAAGACCTTCCCATTCCAATCCTTAAACCCTTCCTACATCATACAATATGATATCTCAATGATTCTAATAACAAACCTGAGACCCGTCCTATAACATGAGATGTGATATCCAACTCCTTCCCATTCCAATCCTGAGACACTTCCGATAGCAGAGATGTGATATCTCAATGGTTATTCCAAACCTGAGACCCTTCCTATAGCATGAGATGTGATATCCAACTCCTTCCCTTTCCAAACCTGAGACCCTTCCTATAGCATATGTGATATCCAACTCCTTCCCATTCCAAACATGAGACCCTTCCTATAGCAAGAATGTAATATCCAACTCCTTCCCATTCCAATCCTCAGACCCTTCCTACAGCATGCGATGTGATATCTCAATGCTTCTAATACCAAACCTGAGACCCGTCCTATAACATGAGATGGGATATCCAACTCCTTCCCGTTCCAAACCTGAGACCCTTCCTATAGCATGAGATGTGATATCCAACTCCTTCCCATCCCAATCCTGAGACACTTCCGATTGCAGAGATGTGATATCTCAATGCTTATACCAAACCTGAGACTCTTCCTATAACATGAGATGTGATATCCAACTCCTTCCCGTTCCAAACCTGAGACCCTTCCAATAGCATAAGATGTGATATCCAACTCCTTCCCATTCCAATCCTTAGACCCTTCCTACAGCATGCAATATGATATCTCAATTATTCTAATAACAAACCTGAGACCCGTCCTATAACATGAGATGGGATATCCAACTCCTTCCCATTCCAATCCTGAGACACTTCCGATAGCAGAGATGTGATATCTCAATGCTTATACCAAACCTGAGACCCTTCCTATAACATGAGATGTGATATCCAACTCCTTCCCGGTCCAAACCTGAGACCCTTCCTATAGCATATGTGATATCCAACTCCTTCCCATTCCAAACATGAGACCCTTCCTATAGCAAGAGTGTAATATCCAACTCCTTCCCATTCCAATCCTGAGACCATTCCTATAGCATGAGATGTGATATCTCAATGCTTCTAATACCAAACCTGAGATCCTTCCTATGACATGAGATGTGATATCCAATTCCTCCCCATTCCAAACCTGAGAACCTTCCTACAGCATGCAATGTGATATCTCAATGTTTCTAATACCAAACCCGAGACCAGTCCTATAACATGAGATTGGATATCCAACTCCTTCCCCTTACAAACCTGAGACTCTTCCTATAGCATGAGATGTGATATCCAACTTCTTCCCATTCCAATCCTGAGACCCTTCCTATAACATGAGATGTGATGTCTCAATGCTTCTAATACCAAACCTGAGATCTTTCCTATAACATGAGATGTGATATCCAACTCCTTCCCATTCCAATCCTGAGACCCTGAGACCCCATGAGATGTGATATCTCAATGCTTATACCAAACCTGAGACCCTTCCTATAGCTTGAGATGTGATATCCAACTCCTTCCCATTCCAATCCTGAGACCCTTCCTATAGCATGAGATGTGATATCTCAAGGCCTCTAATACCAAACCTGAGATCCTTCCTCTAACATGAAATGTGATATCCAACTCCTTCCCCTTCCAAACCTGAGAGCCTTCCTATAACATGAAATGTGATATCCAATTCCTTCCCATTCCAACCTGAGACCCTTCCTATAGCATGAGATGGGATATCCAACTCCTTCCAAATCCAATACTGATACCCTTCCGATAGCATGAGATGTGATATCCCAATGCTTCTACCAAACCTGAGACCCATACTATGGCATGAGATGTGATATCAAACTCCTTCCCATTCCAATCCTGAGACCCTACCTATAGCTTGAGATGTGATATCCAACTCCTTCCCATTCCAATTCTGAGACCCTTCCTATACCATGAGACTTGATATCTCAATGCTTCTAATACCAAACCTGAGACCCGTCCTATAACATGAGATGTGATATCCAAATCCATCCCCTTCCAAACCTTAGACCCTTCCTTTATCATGAGATGTGATATCCAATTCCTTCCCATTCCAATCCTGAGACCCTTCCGATATCATGAGATTTGTTATCTCAATGCTTCTAATATCAAACTTGAGACCCTCCCTATAACATGAGATCTGACATCCAAGTCCTCCCCATTCCAATCCTGAGACCCTTCCTATAGCATGAGATGTGATATCTCAATGCTTCTAATACCAAACCTGAGACCCTTCCTATAACATGATTTGGGATATCCAACTCCTTCCCATTCCAATCCTGAGACCCTTCCGATAGCAGAGATGTGATATCTCAATGCTTATACCAAACCTGAGACCCTTCCTATGGCCTGAGATGTCATATGCAACTCCTTCCCATTCCAATCCTGAGACCCTTCCTATAGCATGAGATGTGATATCTCAATGCCTCTAATACCAAACCTGAAATCCTTCCTCTAACATGAAATGTGATATCCAACTCCTTCCCTTTCCAAACCTGAGAGCCTACCTATAGCATGAGATGTGATATCCAAGACCTTCCCATTCCAATCCTTAGACCCTTCCTACAGCATACAATATGATATCTCAATGATTCTAATAACAAACCTGAGACCCGTCCTATAACATGAGATGTGATATCCAACTCCTTCCCATTCCAATCCTGAGACACTCTGATAGCAGAGATGTGATATCTCAATGCTTATTCCAAACCTGAGACCCTTCCTATAGCATGAGATGTGATATCCAACTCCTTCCCGTTCCAAACCTGAGACCCTTCCTATAGCATATGTGATATCCAACTCCTTCCCATTCCAAACATGAGACCCTTCCTATAGCAAGAATGTAATATCCAACTCCTTCCCATTCCAATCCTCAGACCCTTCCTACAGCATGCGATGTGATATCTCAATGCTTCTAATACCAAACCTGAGACCCGTCCTATAACATGAGATGGGATATCCAACTCCTTCCCGTTCCAAACCTGAGACCCTTCCTATAGCATGAGATGTGATATCCAACTCCTTCCCATCCCAATCCTGAGACACTTCCGATTGCAGAGATGTGATATCTCAATGCTTATACCAAACCTGAGACTCTTCCTATAACATGAGATGTGATATCCAACTCCTTCCCGTTCCAAACCTGAGACCCTTCCTATAGCATAAGATGTGATATCCAACTCCTTCCCATTCCAATCCTGAGACCCTTCCGATAGCATGAGATGTGATATCTCAATGCTTCTAATACCAAACCTGAGATCCTTCTTATAACATGTGATGTGATATCCAAATCCTTCCCCTTCCAAACTTGAGACCCTCTCTTTAGCATGAAATGTGATATCCAACTCCTTCCCATTCCAATCCTGAGACCCTTATGATAGCATGAGATGTGATATCTCAATGCCTCTAATACCAAACCTGAGATACTTCCGATAGCATGAGATGTGATATCTCAATGCTTCTAATACCAAACCTGAGATCCTTCCTATAACATGAGATGTGATATCCAAATCCTTCCCCTTCCAAACCTGAGACCCTCCCTTTAGCATGAGATGTGATATCCAACTCCTTCCCATTCCAATCCTGAGACCCTTCTGATAGCATGAGATGTGATATCTCAATGCCTCTAATACCAAACCTGAGATCCTACCTCTAACATGAAATATGATATCCAACTCCTTCCCTTTCCAAACCTGAGATCCTGCCTATAGCATGAGATGTGATATCCAAGTCCTTCCCATTCCAATCCTGAGACCCTTCCTATAGCATGAGATGTGATGTCTCAATGCTTATACCAAACCTGAGACCCTTCCTATGGCATGAGATGCCATATACAACTCCTTCCCATTCCAATCCTGAGACCCTGCTTATAGCATGAGATGTGATATCTCAATGCTTCTAATACCAAACCTGAGATCTTTCCTATAACATGAGATGTGATATCCATCTCCTTCCCATTCCAATCCTGAGACCATTCCTATAGCATGAGATGTGATATCTCAATGCTTATACCCAACCTGAGACCCTTCCGATAGCTTGAGATGTGATATCCAACTCCTTCCCATTCCAATCCTGAGACCCTTCCTATAGCATGAGATGTGATATCTCAATGCCTCTAATACCAAACCTGAGATCCTTCCTCTAACATGAAATGTGATATCCAACTCCTTCCCCTTCCAAACCTGAGAGCCTTCCTATAGCATGAGATATGATATCCAAGTCCTTTCCATTCCAATCCTGAGACCCTTCCTATAACATGAGATGTGATATCCAACTCCTTCCCATTCCAACCTGAGACCCTTCCTATAGCATGAGATGGGATATCCAACTCCTTCCAAATCCAATCCTGATACCCTTCCGATAGCATGAGATGTGATATCCCAATGCTTCTACCAAACCTGAGACCCATACTATGGCATGAGATGTGATATCAAACTCCTTCCCATTCCAATCCTGTGACCCTTCCTATAGCTTGAGATGTGATATCCAACTCCTTCCCATTCCAATTCTGAGACCCTTCCTATACAACGAGACTTGATATCTCAATGCTTCTAATACCAAACCTGAGACCCGTCCTATAACATGAGATGTGATATCCAAATCCATCCCCTTCCAAACCTTAGACCCTTCCTTTATCATGAGATGTGATATCCAATTCCTTCCCATTCCAATCCTGAGACCCTTCCGATATCATGAGATTTGTTATCTCAATGCTTCTAATATCAAACTTGAGACCCTCCCTATAACATGAGATGTGACATCCAAGTCCTCCCCATTCCAATCCTGAGACCCTTCCTATAGCATGAGATGTGATATCTCAATGCTTCTAATACCAAACCTGAGACCCTTCCTATAACATGATTTGGGATATCCAACTCCTTCCCATTCCAATCCTGAGACCCTTCCGATAGCAGAGATGTGATATCTCAATGCTTATACCAAACCTGAGACCCTTCCTATGGCCTGAGATGTCATATGCAACTCCTTCCCATTCCAATCCTGAGACCCTTCCTATAGCATGAGATGTGATATCTCAATGCCTCTAATACCAAACCTGAAATCCTTCCTCTAACATGAAATGTGATATCCAACTCCTTCCCTTTCCAAACCTGAGAGCCTACCTATAGCATGAGATGTGATATCCAAGACCTTCCCATTCCAATCCTTAGACCCTTCCTACAGCATACAATATGATATCTCAATGATTCTAATAACAAACCTGAGACCCGTCCTATAACATGAGATGTGATATCCAACTCCTTCCCATTCCAATCCTGAGACACTCTGATAGCAGAGATGTGATATCTCAATGCTTATTCCAAACCTGAGACCCTTCCTATAGCATGAGATGTGATATCCAACTCCTTCCCGTTCCAAACCTGAGACCCTTCCTATAGCATATGTGATATCCAACTCCTTCCCATTCCAAACATGAGACCCTTCCTATAGCAAGAATGTAATATCCAACTCCTTCCCATTCCAATCCTCAGACCCTTCCTACAGCATGCGATGTGATATCTCAATGCTTCTAATACCAAACCTGAGACCCGTCCTATAACATGAGATGGGATATCCAACTCCTTCCCGTTCCAAACCTGAGACCCTTCCTATAGCATGAGATGTGATATCCAACTCCTTCCCATCCCAATCCTGAGACACTTCCGATTGCAGAGATGTGATATCTCAATGCTTATACCAAACCTGAGACTCTTCCTATAACATGAGATGTGATATCCAACTCCTTCCCGTTCCAAACCTGAGACCCTTCCTATAGCATAAGATGTGATATCCAACTCCTTCCCATTCCAATCCTGAGACCCTTCCGATAGCATGAGATGTGATATCTCAATGCTTCTAATACCAAACCTGAGATCCTTCTTATAACATGTGATGTGATATCCAAATCCTTCCCCTTCCAAACTTGAGACCCTCTCTTTAGCATGAAATGTGATATCCAACTCCTTCCCATTCCAATCCTGAGACCCTTATGATAGCATGAGATGTGATATCTCAATGCCTCTAATACCAAACCTGAGATACTTCCGATAGCATGAGATGTGATATCTCAATGCTTCTAATACCAAACCTGAGATCCTTCCTATAACATGAGATGTGATATCCAAATCCTTCCCCTTCCAAACCTGAGACCCTCCCTTTAGCATGAGATGTGATATCCAACTCCTTCCCATTCCAATCCTGAGACCCTTCTGATAGCATGAGATGTGATATCTCAATGCCTCTAATACCAAACCTGAGATCCTACCTCTAACATGAAATATGATATCCAACTCCTTCCCTTTCCAAACCTGAGATCCTGCCTATAGCATGAGATGTGATATCCAAGTCCTTCCCATTCCAATCCTGAGACCCTTCCTATAGCATGAGATGTGATGTCTCAATGCTTATACCAAACCTGAGACCCTTCCTATGGCATGAGATGCCATATACAACTCCTTCCCATTCCAATCCTGAGACCCTGCTTATAGCATGAGATGTGATATCTCAATGCTTCTAATACCAAACCTGAGATCTTTCCTATAACATGAGATGTGATATCCATCTCCTTCCCATTCCAATCCTGAGACCATTCCTATAGCATGAGATGTGATATCTCAATGCTTATACCCAACCTGAGACCCTTCCTATAGCTTGAGGTTTGATATCCAACTCCTTCCCATTCCAATCCTGAGACCCTTCCTATAGCATGAGATGTGATATCTCAATGCCTCTAATACCAAACCTGAGATCCTTCCTCTAACATGAAATGTGATATCCAACTCCTTCCCCTTCCAAACCTGAGAGCCTTCCTATAGCATGAGATATGATATCCAAGTCCTTTCCATTCCAATCCTGAGACCCTTCCTATAACATGAGATGTGATATCCAACTCCTTCCCATTCCAACCTGAGACCCTTCCTATAGCATGAGATGGGATATCCAACTCCTTCCAAATCCAATCCTGATACCCTTCCGATAGCATGAGATGTGATATCCCAATGCTTCTACCAAACCTGAGACCCATACTATGGCATGAGATGTGATATCAAACTCCTTCCCATTCCAACCTGAGACCCTTCCTATAGCATGAGATGGGATATCCAACTCCTTCCAAATCCAATCCTGAAATCCTTCCGATAGCATGAGATGTGATATCCCAATGCTTCTACCAAACCTGAGACCCATACTATGGCATGAGATGTGATATCCAACTCCTTCCCATTCCAATTCTGAGACTCTTCTGATAGCATGAGATGTGATATATCAATGCCTCTAATACCAAACCTGAGATCCTACCTCTAACATGAAATGTGATATCCAACTCTTTCCCGTTGCAAACCTGAGAGCCTTCCTATAGCATGAGATGTGATATCCAAGTCCTTCCCATTCCAATCCTGAGACCCTTCCTATAACATGAGATGTGATATCCAACTCCTTCCCATTCCAACCTGAGACCCTTCCTATAGCATGAGATGGGATATCCAACTCCTTCCAAATCCAATCCTGATACCCTTCCGATAGCATGAGATGTGATATCCCAATGCTTCTACCAAACCTGAGACCCATACTATGGCATGAGATGTGATATCAAACTCCTTCCCATTCCAATCCTGTGACCCTTCCTATAGCTTGAGATGTGATATCCAACTCCTTCCCATTCCAATTCTGAGACCCTTCCTATACAACGAGACTTGATATCTCAATGCTTCTAATACCAAACCTGAGACCCGTCCTATAACATGAGATGTGATATCCAAATCCTTCCCCTTCCAAACCTTAGACCCTTCCTTTATCATGAGATGTGATATCCAACTCCTTCCCATTCCAATCCTGAGACTCTTCCGATATCATGAGATGTGATATCTCAATGCTTCTAATATCAAACTTGAGACCCTCCCTATAGCATGAGATGTGATATCCAAGTCCTTCCCATTCCAATCCTGAGACCCTTCTTATAGCATGAGATGTGATATCTCAATGCTTCTAATACCAAACCTGAGACCCTTCCTATAACATGAGATGGGAATATCCAACTCCTTCCCATTCCAATCCTGAGACCCTTCCGATAGCAGAGATGTGATATCTCAATGCTTATACCAAACCTGAGATCCTTCCTATAACATGAGATGTGATATCCAACTCCTTCCCATTCCAATCCTGAGACACTTCCTATAGCATGAGATGTGATATCTCACTGCTTATACCAAACCTGAGACCCTTCCTATAGCATGAGATGTGATATCCAACTCCTTCCCATTCCAATCCTGAGACCCTTTCTATAGCATGAGATGTGATATCTCAATGCTTCTAATATCAAACTTGTGACCCTCCCTATAGCATGAGATGTGATACCCAAGTCCTTCCCATTCCAATCCTGAGACCCTTGCTACAACATGCGATGTGATGTCTCAATGCTTCTAATACCAAACCTGAGACTCTTCCTATAACATGAGATGGGATATCCAACTCCTTCCCATTCCAATCCTGAGACCCTTCCGATAGCAGAGATGTGATATCTCAATGCTTATACCAAACCTAAGACCCTTCCTATGGCATGAGATGTCATATACAACTCCTTCCCATTCCAATCCTGAGACCCTTCCTATAGCATGAGATGTGATATCTCAATGCTTATACCAAACCTGAGACCCTTCCTATAGCATGAGATGTGATATCCAACTCCTTCCCATTCCAATCCTGAGACCCTTCCTATAGCATGAGATGTGATGTCTCAATGCTTCTAATACCAAACCTGAGATCCTTCCTATAACATGAGATGTGATATCCAACTCCTTCCCATTCCAATCCCAAGACCCTTCCTATAGCATGAGATGTGATATCTCAATGCTTATACCAAACCTGAGACCCTTCCTATAGCATGAAATGTGATATCCAACTCCTTCCCATTCCAATCCTGAGACTCTTCCTATAGCATGAGATGTGATATCTCAATGCCTCTAATACCAAACCTGAGATCCTTCCTCTAACATGAAATGTGATATCCAACTCCTTCCCTTTCCAAACCTGAGAGCCTACCTATAGCATGAGATGTGATATCCAAGTCCTTCCCATTCCAATCCTTAGACCCTTCCTACAGCATGCAATATGATATCTCAATGATTCTAATAACAAACCTGAGACCCATCCTATAACATGAGATGGGATATCCAACTCCTTCCCATTCCAATCCTGAGACACTTCCGATAGCAGAGATGTGATATCTCAATGCTTATACCAAACCTGAGACCCTTCCTATAACATGAGATGTGATATCCAACTCCTTCCCGGTCCAAACCTGAGACCCTTCCTATAGCATATGTGATATCCAACTCCTTCCCATTCCAAACATGAGACCCTTCCTATAGCAAGAGTGTAATATCCAACTCCTTCCCATTCCAATCCTGAGACCATTCCTATAGCATGAGATGTGATATCTCAATGCTTCTAATACCAAACCTGAGATCCTTCCTATGACATGAGATGTGATATCCAATTCCTCCCCATTCCAAACCTGAGAACCTTCCTACAGCATGCGATGTGATATCTCAATGCTTCTAATACCAAACCCGAGACCAGTCCTATAACATGAGATTGGATATCCAACTCCTTCCCCTTCCAAACCTGAGACTCTTCCTATAGCATGAGATGTGATATCCAACTTCTTCCCATTCCAATCCTGAGACCCTTCCTATAACATGAGATGTGATGTCTCAATGCTTCTAATACCAAACCTGAGATCTTTCCTATAACATGAGATGTGATATCCAACTCCTTCCCATTCCAATCCTGAGACCCTTCCTATAGCATGAGATGTGATATCTCAATGCTTATACCAAACCTGAGACCCTTCCTATAGCTTGAGATGTGATATCCAACTCCTTCCCATTCCAATCCTGAGACCCTTCCTATAGCATGAGATGTGATATCTCAAGGCCTCTAATACCAAACCTGAGATCCTTCCTCTAACATGAAATGGGATATCCAACTCCTTCCCCTTCCAAACCTGAGAGCCTTCCTATAACATGAAATGTGATATCCAATTCCTTCCCATTCCAACCTGAGACCCTTCCTATAGCATGAGATGGGATATCCAACTCCTTCCAAATCCAATACTGATACCCTTCCGATAGCATGAGATGTGATATCCCAATGCTTCTACCAAACCTGAGACCCATACTATGGCATGAGATGTGATATCAAACTCCTTACTATTCCAATCCTGAGACCCTACCTATAGCTTGAGATGTGATATCCAACTCCTTCCCATTCCAATTCTGAGACCCTTCCTATACCATGAGACTTAATATCTCAATGCTTCTAATACCAAACCTGAGACCCGTCCTATAACATGAGATGTGATATCCAAATCCATCCCCTTCCAAACCTTAGACCCTTCCTTTATCATGAGATGTGATATCCAATTCCTTCCCATTCCAATCCTGAGACCCTACCGATATCATGAGATTTGTTATCTCAATGCTTCTAATATCAAACTTGAGACCCTCCCTATAACATGAGATGTGACATCCAAGTCCTCCCCATTCCAATCCTGAGACCCTTCCTATAGCATGAGATGTGATATCTCAATGCTTCTAATACCAAACCTGAGACCCTTCCTATAACATGATTTGGGATATCCAACTCCTTCCCATTCCAATCCTGAGACCCTTCCGATAGCAGAGATGTGATATCTCAATGCTTATACCAAACCTGAGACCCTTCCTATGGCCTGAGATGTCATATGCAACTCCTTCCCATTCCAATCCTGAGACCCTTCCTATAGCATTAGATGTGATATCTCAATGCTTATACCAAATCTGAGACCCTTCCTATAGCATGAGATGTGATATCCAACTTCTTCCCATTCCAATCCTGAGACCCTTCCTATAGCATGAGATGTGATGTCTCAATTCTTCTAATACCAAACCTGAGATCCTTCCTATAACATGAGATGTGATATCCAACTCCTTCCCATTCCAATCCTGAGACCCTTATGATAGCATGAGATGTGATATCTCAATGCTTCTATTACCAAACCTGAGATCCTTCCTATAACATGAGATGTGATTTCCAAATCCTTCCACTTCCAAACCTGAGACCCTCCCTTTAGCATGAGATGTGATATCCAACTCCTTCCCATTCCAATCCTGAGACCCTTCTGATAGCATGAGATGTGATATTTCAATGCCTCTAATACCAAACCTGAGATCCTACCTCTAACATGAAATGTGATATCCATCTCCTTCCCTTTCCAAACCTGAGACCCTGCCTATAGCATGAGATGTGATATCCAAGTCCTTCCCATTCCAATCCTGAGACCCTTCCTATAGCATGTGATGTGATATCTCAATGCTTATACCAAATCTGAGACCCTTCCTATAGCATGAGATGTGATATCCAACTCCTTCCCATTCCAATCCTGAGACCCTTCCTATAGCATGAGATGTGATGTCTCAATGCTTCTAATACCAAACCTGAGATCCTTCCTATAACATGAGATGTGATATCCAACTCCTTCCCATTCCAATCCTGAGACCCTTCTGATAGCATGAGATGTGATATTTCAATGCCTCTAATACCAAACCTGAGATCCTACCTCTAACATGAAATGTGATATCCATCTCCTTCCCTTTCCAAACCTGAGACCCTTCCTATAGCATGAGATGTGATATCCAACTCCTTCCCATTCCAATCCTGAGACCCTTCCTATAGCATGAGATGTGATGTCTCAATGCTTCTAATACCAAACCTGAGATCCTTCCTATAACATGAGATGTGATATCCAACTCCTTCCCATTCCAATCCTGAGACCCTTATGATAGCATGAGATGTGATATCTCAATGCCTCTAATACCAAACCTGAGATACTTCCGATAGCATGAGATGTGATATCTCAATGCTTCTAATACCAAACCTGAGATCCTTCCTATAACATGAGATGTGATTTCCAAATCCTTCCCCTTCCAAACCTGAGACCCTCCCTTTAGCATGAGATGTGATATCCAACTCCTTCCCATTCCAATCCTGAGACCCATCTGATAGCATGAGATGTGATATTTCAATGCCTCTAATACCAAACCTGAGATCCTACCTCTAACATGAAATGTGATATCCATCTCCTTCCCTTTCCAAACCTGAGACCCTGCCTATAGCATGAGATGTGATATCCAAGTCCTTTCCATTCCAATCCTGAGACCCTTCCTATAGCATGTGATGTGATATCTCAATGCTTATACCAAACCTGAGACCCTTCCTATGGCATGAGATGTCATATACAACTCCTTCCCATTCCAATCCTGAGACCCTTCCTATAGCATGAGATGTGATATCTCAATGCTTATACCAAACCTGAGACCCTTCCTATAGCATGAGATGTGATATCCAACTTCTTCCCATTCCAATCCTGAGACCCTTCCTATAACATGAGATGTGATGTCGCAATGCTTCTAATACCAAACCTGAGATCTTTCCTATAACATGAGATGTGATATCCAACTCCTTCCCATTCCAATCCTGAGACCCTTCCTATAGCATGAGATGTGATATCACAATGCTTATACCAAACCTGAGACCGTTCCTATAGCTTGAGATGTGATATCCAACTCCTTCCCATTCCAATCCTGAGACCCTTCCTATAGCATGAGATGTGATATCTCAAGGCCTCTAATACCAAACCTGAGATCGTTCCTCTAACATGAAATGTGTTATCCAACTCCTTCCCCTTCCAAACCTGAGAGCCTTCCTATAACATGAGATGTGACATCCAAGTCCTCCCCATTCCAATCCTGAGACCCTTCCTATAGCATGAGATGTGATATCTCAATGCTTCTAATACCAAACCTGAGACCCTTCCTATAACATGATTTGGGATATCCAACTCCTTCCCATTCCAATCCTGAGACCCTTCCGATAGCAGAGATGTGATATCTCAATGCTTATACCAAACCTGAGACCCTTCCTATGGCCTGAGATGTCATATGCAACTCCTTCCCATTCCAATCCTGAGACCCTTCCTATAGCATTAGATGTGATATCTCAATGCTTATACCAAATCTGAGACCCTTCCTATAGCATGAGATGTGATATCCAACTTCTTCCCATTCCAATCCTGAGACCCTTCCTATAGCATGAGATGTGATGTCTCAATTCTTCTAATACCAAACCTGAGATCCTTCCTATAACATGAGATGTGATATCCAACTCCTTCCCATTCCAATCCTGAGACCCTTATGATAGCATGAGATGTGATATCTCAATGCTTCTATTACCAAACCTGAGATCCTTCCTATAACATGAGATGTGATTTCCAAATCCTTCCACTTCCAAACCTGAGACCCTCCCTTTAGCATGAGATGTGATATCCAACTCCTTCCCATTCCAATCCTGAGACCCTTCTGATAGCATGAGATGTGATATTTCAATGCCTCTTATACCAAACCTGAGATCCTACCTCTAACATGAAATGTGATATCCATCTCCTTCCCTTTCCAAACCTGAGACCCTGCCTATAGCATGAGATGTGATACCCAAGTCCTTCCCATTCCAATCCTGAGACCCTTCCTATAGCATGTGATGTGATATCTCAATGCTTATACCAAATCTGAGACCCTTCCTATAGCATGAGATGTGATATCCAACTCCTTCCCATTCCAATCCTGAGACCCTTCCTATAGCATGAGATGTGATGTCTCAATGCTTCTAATACCAAACCTGAGATCCTTCCTATAACATGAGATGTGATATCCAACTCCTTCCCATTCCATTCCTGAGACCCTTATGATAGCATGAGATGTGATATCTCAATGCCTCTAATACCAAACCTGAGATACTTCCGATAGCATGAGATGTGATATCTCAATGCTTCTAATACCAAACCTGAGATCCTTCCTATAACATGAGATGTGATTTCCAAATCCTTCCCCTTCCAAACCTGAGACCCTCCCTTTAGCATGAGATGTGATATCCAACTCCTTCCCATTCCAATCCTGAGACCCATCTGATAGCATGAGATGTGATATTTCAATGCCTCTAATACCAAACCTGAGATCCTACCTCTAACATGAAATGTGATATCCATCTCCTTCCCTTTCCAAACCTGAGACCCTGCCTATAGCATGAGATGTGATATCCAAGTCCTTTCCATTCCAATCCTGAGACCCTTCCTATAGCATGTGATGTGATATCTCAATGCTTATACCAAACCTGAGACCCTTCCTATGGCATGAGATGTCATATACAACTCCTTCCCATTCCAATCCTGAGACCCTTCCTATAGCATGAGATGTGATATCTCAATGCTTATACCAAACCTGAGACCCTTCCTATAGCATGAGATGTGATATCCAACTTCTTCCCATTCCAATCCTGAGACCCTTCCTATAACATGAGATGTGATGTCGCAATGCTTCTAATACCAAACCTGAGATCTTTCCTATAACATGAGATGTGATATCCAACTCCTTCCCATTCCAATCCTGAGACCCTTCCTATAGCATGAGATGTGATATCACAATGCTTATACCAAACCTGAGACCGTTCCTATAGCTTGAGATGTGATATCCAACTCCTTCCCATTCCAATCCTGAGACCCTTCCTATAGCATGAGATGTGATATCTCAAGGCCTCTAATACCAAACCTGAGATCGTTCCTCTAACATGAAATGTGATATCCAACTCCTTCCCCTTCCAAACCTGAGAGCCTTCCTATAACATGAGATGTGACATCCAAGTCCTCCCCATTCCAATCCTGAGACCCTTCCTATAGCATGAGATGTGATATCTCAATGCTTCTAATACCAAACCTGAGACCCTTCCTATAACATGATTTGGGATATCCAACTCCTTCCCATTCCAATCCTGAGACCCTTCCGATAGCAGAGATGTGATATCTCAATGCTTATACCAAACCTGAGAGCCTTCCTATGGCCTGAGATGTCATATGCAACTCCTTCCCATTCCAATCCTGAGACCCTTCCTATAGCATTAGATGTGATATCTCAATGCTTATACCAAATCTGAGACCCTTCCTATAGCATGAGATGTGATATCCAACTTCTTCCCATTCCAATCCTGAGACCCTTCCTATAGCATGAGATGTGATGTCTCAATTCTTCTAATACCAAACCTGAGATCCTTCCTATAACATGAGATGTGATATCCAACTCCTTCCCATTCCAATCCTGAGACCCTTATGATAGCATGAGATGTGATATCTCAATGCCTCTAATACCAAACCTGAGATACTTCTGATAGCATGAGATGTGATATCTCAATGCTTCTAATACCAAACCTGAGATCCTTCCTATAACATGAGATGTGATTTCCAAATCCTTCCACTTCCAAACCTGAGACCCTACCTTTAGCATGAGATGTGATATCCAACTCCTTCCCATTCCAATCCTGAGACCCTTCTGATAGCATGAGATGTGATATTTCAATGCCTCTAATACCAAACCTGAGATCCTACCTCTAACATGAAATGTGATATCCATCTCCTTCCCTTTCCAAACCTGAGACCCTTCCTATAGCATGAGATGTGATATCCAACTTCTTCCCATTCCAATCCTGAGACCCTTCCTATAGCATGAGATGTGATGTCTCAATTCTTCTAATACCAAACCTGAGATCCTTCCTATAACATGAGATGTGATATCCAACTCCTTCCCATTCCAATCCTGAGACCCTTATGATAGCATGAGATGTGATATCTCAATGCCTCTAATACCAAACCTGAGATACTTCTGATAGCATGAGATGTGATATCTCAATGCTTCTAATACCAAACCTGAGATCCTTCCTATAACATGAGATGTGATTTCCAAATCCTTCCACTTCCAAACCTGAGACCCTACCTTTAGCATGAGATGTGATATCCAACTCCTTCCCATTCCAATCCTGAGACCCTTCTGATAGCATGAGATGTGATATTTCAATGCCTCTAATACCAAACCTGAGATCCTACCTCTAACATGAAATGTGATATCCATCTCCTTCCCTTTCCAAACCTGAGACCCTGCCTATAGCATGAGATGTGATATCCAGCTCCTTCCCATTCCAATCCTGAGACCCTTCCGATATCATGAGATTTGTTATCTCAATGCTTCTAATATCAAAATTGAGACCCTCCCTATAGCATGAGATGGGATATCCAACTCCTTCCCATTCCAATCCTGAGACCCTTCCGATAGCAGAGATGTGATATCTCAATGCTTATACCAAATCTGAGACCCTTCCTATAGCATGAGATGTGATATCCAACTCCTTCCCATTCCAATCCTGAGACCCTTCCTATAGCATGAGATGTGATGTCTCAATGCTTCTAATACCAAACCTGAGATCCTTCCTATAACATGAGATGTGATATCCAACTCCTTCCCATTCCAATCCTGAGACCCTTCCTATAGCATGAGATGTGCTATCTCAATGCTTATACCAAACCTGAGACCCTTCCTAAAGCTTGAGATGTGATATCCAACTCCTTCCCATTCCAATCCTGAGACCCTTCCTATAGCATGAGATGTGATATCTCAAGGCCTCTAATACCAAACCTGAGATCCTTCCTCTAACATGAAATGTGATATCCAACTCCTTCCCCTTCCAAACCTGAGAGCCTTCCTATAGCATGAGATATGATATCCAAGTCCTTCCCATTCCAATCCTGAGACCCTTCCTATAACATGAAATGTGATATCCAACTCCTTCCCATTCCAACCTGAGACCCTTCCTATAACATGAAATGTGATATCCAACTCCTTCCAAATCCAATACTGATACCCTTCCAATAGCATGAAATGTGATATCCCAATGCTTCTACCAAACCTGAGACCCATACTATGGCATGAGAGGTGATATCAAACTCCTTCCCATTCCAATCCTGAGACTCTTCCTATAGCTTGAGATGTGATATCCAACTCCTTCACATTCCAATTCTGAGACCCTTCCTATGCCATGAGACTTGATATCTCAATGCTTCTAATACCAAACCTGAGACCCGTCCTATAACATGAGATGTGATATCCAAATCTTTCCCCTTCCAAACCTTAGACCCTTCCTTTATCATGAGATGTGATATCCAACTCCTTCCCATTCCAATCCTGAGACCCTTCCGATATCATGAGATTTGTTATCTCAATGCTTCTAATATCAAACTTGAGACACTCCCTATAGCATGAGATGTGACATCCAAGTCCTCCCCATTCCAATCCTGAGACCCTTCCTATAGCATGAGATGTGATATCTCAATGCTTCTAATACCAAACCTGAGACCCTTCCTATAACATGAGATGGGATATCCAACTCCTTCCCATTCCAATCCTGAGACCCTTCCGATAGCAGAGATGTGATATCTCAATGCTTATACCAATCCTGAGACCCTTCCTATGGCCTGAGATGTCATATACAACTCCTTCCCAATCCAATCCTGAGACCCTTCCTATAGCATGAGATGTGATATCTCAATGCTTATACCAAATGTGAGACCCTTCCTATAGCATGAGATGTGATATCCAACTCCTTCCCATTCCAATCCTGAGACCCTT
Source organism: Ambystoma mexicanum (assembly GCF_040938575.1). Classification (NCBI taxonomy): domain Eukaryota; kingdom Metazoa; phylum Chordata; class Amphibia; order Caudata; family Ambystomatidae; genus Ambystoma; species Ambystoma mexicanum. The sequence goes on along the minus strand of NW_027182455.1, from coordinate 16,380,780 downwards.
CCTATAGCATGAGATGTGATGTCTCAATGCTTCTAATACCAAACCTGAGATCCTTCCTATAACATGAGATGTGATATCCAACTCCTTCCCATTCCAATCCTGAGACCCTTCCTATAGCATGAGATGTGATGTCTCAATGCTTCTAATACCAAACCTGAGAACCTTCCTACAGCATGCGATGTGATATCTCAATGCTTCTAATACCAAACCTGAGACCAGTCCTATAACATGAGATTGGATATCCAACTCCTTCCCCTTCCAAACCTGAGACCCTTCCTATAGCATGAGATGTGATATCCAACTTCTTCCCATTCCAATCCTGAGACCCTTCCTATAACATGAGATGTGATGTCTCAATGCTTCTAATACCAAACCTGAGATCTTTCCTATAACATGAGATGTGATATCCAACTCCTTCCCATTCCAATCCTGAGACCCTTCCTATAGCATGAGATGTGCTATCGCAATGCTTATACCAAACCTGAGACCCTTCCTAAAGCTTGAGATGTGATATCCAACTCCTTCCCATTCCAATCCTGAGACCCTTCCTATAGCATGAGATATGATATCTCAATGCTTCTAATATCAAACTTGAGACCCTCCCTATAGCATGAGATGTGATATCCAAGTCCTTCCCATTCCAATCCTGAGACCCTTCCGATAGCATGAGATGTGATGTCTCAATGCTTCTAATATCAAACCTGAGATCCTTCCTATAGCATGAGATGTGATATCCAACTCCTTCCCATTCCAATCCTGAGACCCTTCCTATAGCATGAGATGTGCTATCTCAATGCTTATACCAAACCTGAGACCCTTCCTAAAGCTTGAGATGTGATATCCAACTCCTTCCCATTCCAATCCTGAGACCCTTCCTATAGCATGAGATGTGATATCTCAAGGCCTCTAATACCAAACCTGAGATCCTTCCTCTAACATGAAATGTGATATCCAACTCCTTCCCCTTCCAAACCTGAGAGCCTTCCTATAGCATGAGATATGATATCCAAGTCCTTCCCATTCCAATCCTGAGACCCTTCCTATAACATGAAATGTGATATCCAACTCCTTCCCATTCCAACCTGAGACCCTTCCTATAGCATGAGATGGGATATCCAACTCCTTCCAAATCCAATACTGATACCCTTCCAATAGCATGAGATGTGATATCCCAATGCTTCTACCAAACCTGAGACCCATACTATGGCATGAGATGTGATATCAAACTCATTCCCATTCCAATCCTGAGACTCTTCCTATAGCTTGAGATGTGATATCCAACTCCTTCCCATTCCAATTCTGAGACCCTTCCTATGCCATGAGACTTGATATCTCAATGCTTCTAATACCAAACCTGAGACCCGTCCTATAACATGAGATGTGACATCCAAATCTTTCCCCTTCCAAACCTTAGATCCTTCCTTTATCATGAGATGTGATATCCAACTCCTTCCCATTCCAATCCTGAGACCCTTCCGATATCATGAGATTTGTTATCTCAATGCTTCTAATATCAAACTTGAGACCCTCCCTATAGCATGAGATGTGACATCCAAGTCCTCCCCATTCCAATCCTGAGACCCTTCCTATAGCATGAGATGTGATATCTCAATGCTTCTAATACCAAACCTGAGACCCTTCCTATAACATGAGATGTCATATACAACTCCTTCCCAATCCAATCCTGAGACCCTTCCTATAGCATGAGATGTGATATCTCAATGCTTATACCAAATCTGAGACCCTTCCTATAGCATGAGATGTGATATTCAACTCCTTCCCATTCCAATCCTGAGACCCTTCCTATAGCATGAGATGTGATGTCTCAATGCTTCTAATACCAAACCTGAGATCCTTCCAATAACATGAGATGTGATATCCAACTCCTTCCCATTCCAATCCTGAGACCCTTATGATAGCATGAGATGTGATATCTCAATGCCTCTAATACCAAACCCGAGTTACTTCCGATAGCATGAGATGATATCTCAATGCTTCTAATACCAAACCTGAGATCCTTCCTATAACATGAGATGTGATTTCCAAATCCTTCCCCTTCCAAACCTGAGACCCTCCATTTAGCATGAGATGTGATATACAACTCCTTCCCATTCCAATCCTGAGACCCTTCTGATAGCATGAGATGTGATATCTCAATGCCTCTAATACCAAACCTGAGATCCTATCTCTAACATGAAATGTGATATCCATCTCCTTCCCTTTCCAAACCTGAGGCCCTGCCTATAGCATGAGATGTGATATCCAAGTCCTTCCCATTCCAATCCTGAGACCCTTCCTATAGCATGAGATGTTATATCTCAATGCTTATACCAAACCTGAGACCTTTCCTATAGCATGAGATGTGATATCCAACTTCTTCCCATTCCAATCCTGAGACCCTTCCTATAACATGAGATGTGATGTCTCAATGCTTCTAATACCAAACCTGAGATATTTCCTATAACATGAGATGTGATATCCAACTCCTTCCCATTCCAATCCTGAGACCCTTCCTATAGCATGAGATGTGATATCTCAATGCTTATACCAAACCTGAGACCCTTCCTATAGCTTGAGATGTGATATCCAACTCCTTCCCATTCCAATCCTGAGACCCTTCCTATAGCTTGAGATGTGATATCCAACTCCTTCCCCTTCCAAACCTGAGAGCCTTCCTATAGCATGAGATATGATATCCAAGTCCTTCCCATTCCAATCCTGAGACCCTTCCTATAACATGAAATGTGATATCCAACTCCTTCCCATTCCAACCTGAGACCCTTCCTATAGCAAGAGATGGGATATCCAACTTCTTCCAAATCCAATACTGATACCCTTCCGATAGCATGAGATGTGATATCCCAATGCTTCTACCAAACCTGAGACCCATACTATGGCATGAGATGTGATATCAAACTCCTTCCCATTCCAATCCTGAGACCCTTCCTATAGCTTGAGGTGTGATATCCAACTCCTTCCCATTCCAATTCTGAGACCCTTCTTATACCATGAGACTTGATATCTCAATGCTTCTAATACCAAAACTGAGACCCGTCCTATAACATGAGATGTGATATCCAAATCCTTCCCCTTCCAAACCTTAGACCCTTCCTTTATCATGAGATGTGATATCCAACTCCTTCCCATTCCAATCCTGAGACCCTTCCGATATCATGAGATTTGTTATCTCAATGCTTCAAATATCAAACTTGAGACCCTCCCTATAGCATGAGATGTGACATCCAAGTCCTTCCCATTCCAATCCTGAGACCCTTCCTATAGCATGAGATGTGATATCTCTATGCTTCTAATACCAAACCTGAGACCATTCCTATAACATGAGATGGGATATCCAACTCCTTCCCATTCCAATCCTGAGACCCTTCCGATAGCAGAGATGTGATATCTCAATGCTTATACCAAACCTGAGACCCTTCCTATGGCCTGAGATGTCATATACAACTCCTTCCCATTCCAATCCTGAGACCCTTTCTTTAGCATGAGATGTGATATCTCAATGCTTATACCAAATCTGAGACCCTTCCTATAGCATGAGATGTGATATCCAATTCCTTCCCATTCCAATCCTGAGACCCTTCCTATAGCATGAGATGTGATATCTCAATGCTTATACCAAACCTGAGAGCCTACCTATAGCATGAGATGTGATATCCAAGTCCATCCCATTCCAATCCTTAGACCCTTCCTACAGCATGCGATGTGATATCTCAATGATTCTAATACCAAACCAGAGACTCTTCCTATAACATGAGATGGGATATCCAACTCCTTCCCGTTCCAAACCTGAGACACTAACTATAGCATATGTGATATCCAACTGCTTCCCATTCCAAACATGAGACCCTTCCTATAGCAAGAAAGTAATATCCAACTCCTACCCATTCCAATCCTGAGACCCTTCCTATAGCAAGAGATGTGATATCCAAATCCTTCCCATTCCAATCCTGAGACCCTTCCTATAACATGAGATGTGATATCCAACTCCTTCCCATTCAAATCCTGAGACCCTTCCTATAGCATGAGAAGGGATATCCAACTCCTTCCCAATCCAATCCTGAGACCCTTCCGATAGCAGAAACGTGATATCTCAATGCTTCTACCAAACCTGAGACCCTTCCTTTAGCATGAGATGTGATATCCAAATCCTTCACATTCCAATCCTGAGACCCTTCCTATAGCATGAGATGTGATATCTCAATGCTTCTAATACCAAACCTGAGATTCTTCCTATAACATGAGATGTGATATCTAATTCCTTCCCATTCCAAACCTGAGACCCTTCCTATTGGATGAGATGTGATATCCAACTCCTTCCCATTCCAACCCTGAGACCCTTCCTATAGCATGAGATGTGATGTCTCAATGCATCTAATACCAAACCTGAGATCCTTCCTATAACATGAGATGTGATATCCAACTCCTTCCATTCCAATCCTGAGACCCGTCCTATAGCATGAGATGTGATATCTCAATGCTTATACCAAACCTGAGACCCTTCCTATAGCATGAGATGTGATATCCAACTCCTTCCATTCCAATCCTGAGACCCGTCCTATAGCATGAGATGTGATATCTCAATGCTTCTAATACCAAACCTGAGATCCTTCCTCTAACATGAAATGTGATATCCAACTCCTTCCCTTTCCAAACCTGAGACCCTTCCTTTAGCATGAGATGTGATATCTCAATGCTTATACCAAATCTGAGACCCTTCCTATAGCATGAGATGTGATATCCAAATCCTTCCCATTCCAATCCTGAGACCCTTCCTATAGCATGAGATGTGATATCTCAATGCTTATACCAAACCTGAGAGCCTACCTATAGCATGAGATGTGATATCCAAGTCCATCCCATTCCAATCCTTAGACCCTTCCAACAGCATGCGATGTGATATCTCAATGATTCTAATACCAAACCAGAGACTCTTCCTATAGCATGAGATGGGATATCCAACTCCTTCCCATTCCAATCCTGACCCTTCCAACAGCATGCGATGTGATATCTCAATGATTCTAATACCAAACCAGAGACTCTTCCTATAGCATGAGATGGGATATCCAACTCCTTCCAATTCCAATCCTGAGCCGCTTCCGATAGCAGAGATGTGATATCTCAATGCTTATACCAAACCTGAGACCCTTCCTATAACATGAGATGTGATATCCAACTCCTTCCCGTTCCAAACCTGAGACACTAACTATAGCATATGTGATATCCAACTCCTTCCCATTCCAAACATGAGACCCTTCCTATAGCAAGAAAGTAATATCCAACTCCTACCCATTCCAATCCTGAGACCCTTCCTATAGCAAGAGATGTGATATCTAAATCCTTCCCATTCCAATCCTGAGACCCTTCCTATAACATGAGATGTGATATCCAACTCCTTACCATTCCAACCTGAGACACTTCCTATAGCATGAGAAGGGATATCCAACTCCTTCCCAATCCAATCCTGAGACCCTTCCGATAGCAGAGATGTGATATCTCAATGCTTATACCAAACCTGAGACCCTTCCTATGGCATGAGATGTGATATCCAACTCTTTGCAATTCAAATCCTGAGACCCTTCCTATAGCATGAGAAGGGATATCCAACTCCTTCCCAATCCAATCCTGAGACCCTTCCGATAGCAGAGACGTGATATCTCAATGCTTCTACCAAACCTGAGACCCTTCCTTTAGCATGAGATGTGATATCCAAATCCTTCACATTCCAATCCTGAGACCCTTCCTATAGCATGAGATGTGATATCTCAATGCTTCTAATACCAAACCTGAGATCCTTCCTATAACATGAGATGTGATATCCAATTCCTTCCCATTCCAAACCTGAGACCCTTCCTATTGGATGAGATGTGATATCCAACTCCTTCCCATTCCAACCCTGAGACCCTTCCTACAGCATGAGATGTGATGTCTCAATGCTTCTAATACCAAACCTGAGATCCTTACTATAACATGAGATGTGATATCCAACTCCTTCCATTCCAATCCTGAGACCCGTCCTATAGCATGAGATGTGATATCTCAATGCTTATACCAAACCTGAGACCCTTCCTATAGCATGAGATGTGATATCCAACTACTTCCCATTCCAATCCTGAGACCCTTCCTATAGCATGAGATGTGATATCTCAATGCTTCTAATACCAAACCTGAGATCCTTCCTCTAACATGAAATGTGATATCCAACTCCTTCCCTTTCCAAACCTAGGAGCCTATCTATAGCATGAGATGTGATATCCAAGTCCTTCCCATTCCAACCCTTAGACCCTTCCTACAGCATGCAATATGATATCTCAATGATTCTAATAACAAACCTGAGACCCGTCCTATAACATGAGATATGATATCCAACTCCTTCCCATTCCAATCCTGAGACACTTCCGATAGCAGAGATGTGATATCTCAATGCTTATACCCTTCCGATAGCATGAGATGTGATGTCTCAATGCTTCTAATACCAAACCTGAGATCCTTCCTATAACATGAGATGTGATATCCAACTCCTTCCCATTCCAATCCTGAGACCCTTCCTATAGCATGAGATGTGATATCTCAATGCTTATACCAAACCTGAGACCCTTCCTATAGCATGAGATGTGATATCCAACTCCTTCCCATTCCAATCCTGAGACCCTTCCTATAGCATGAGATGTGATATCTCAATGCCTCTAATACCAAACCTGAGATCCTTCCTCTAACATGAAATGTGATATCCAACTCCTTCCCATTCCAATCCTGAGACACTTCCTATAGCATGAGATGTGATATCTAAATGCTTCTAATACCAAACTTGAGACTCTTCCTATAACATGAGATGGGATATCCAACTCCTTCCCATTCCAATCCTTAGACCCTTCCTACAGCATGCAATATGATATCTCAATGATTCTAATAACAAACCTGAGACCCGTCCTATAACATGAGATGGGATATCCAACACCTTCCCATTCCAATCCTGAGACACTTCCGATAGCAGAGATGTGATATCTCAATGCTTATACCAAACCTGAGACCCTTCCTATAACATGAGATGTGATATCCAACTCCTTCCCGTTCCAAACCTGAGACCCTTCCTATAGCATATGTGATATCCAACACATTCCCATTCCAAACATGAGACCCTTCCTATAGCAGGAATGTAATATCCAACTCCTTCCCATTTCAATCCTGAGACCATTCCTATAGCATGAGATGTGATATCTCAATGCTTCTAATACCAAACCTGAGATCCTTCCTATGACATGAGATGTGATATCCAATTCCTCCCCATTCCAAACCTGAGAACCTTCCTACAGCATGCGATGTGATATCTCAATGCTTCTAATACCAAACCTGAGACCAGTCCTATAACATGAGATTGGATATCCAACTCCTTCCTCTTCCAAACCTGAGACCCTTCCTATAGCATGAGATGTGATATCCAACTTCTTCCCATTCCAATCCTGAGACCCTTCCTATAACATGAGATGTGATGTCTCAATGCTTCTAATACCAAACCTGAGATCTTTCCTATAACATGAGATGTGATATCCAACTCCTTCCCATTCCAATCCTGAGACCCTTCCTATAGCATGAGATGTGCTATCTCAATGCTTATACCAAACCTGAGACCCTTCCTAAAGCTTGAGATGTGATATCCAACTCCTTCCCATTCCAATCCTGAGACCCTTCCTATAACATGAAATGTGATATCCAACTCCTTCCCATTCCAACCTGAGACCCTTCCTATAGCATGAGATGTGATATCTCAAGGCCTCTAATACCAAACCTGAGATCCTTCCTCTAACATGAAATGTGATATCCAACTCCTTCTCCTTCCAAACCTGAGAGCCTTCCTATAGCATGAGATATGATATACAAGTCCTTCCCATTCCAATCCTGAGACCCTTCCTATAACATGAAATGTGATATCCAACTCCTTCCCATTCCAACCTGAGACCCTTCCTATAGCATGAGATGGGATATCCAACTCCTTCCAAATCCAATACTGATACCCTTCCAATAGCATGAGATGTGATATCCCAATGCTTCTATCAAACCTGAGAACCATACTATGGCATGAGATGTGATATCAAACTCCTTCCCATTCCAATCCTGAGACTCTTCCTATAGCTTGAGATGTGATATCCAACTCCTTCCCATTCCAATTCTGAGACCCTTCCTATACCATGAGACTTGATATCTCAATGCTTCTAATACCAAACCTGAGACCCGTCCTATAACATGAGATGTGATATCCAAATCTTTCCCCTTCCAAACCTTAGACCCTTCCTTTATCATGAGATGTGATATCCAACTCCTTCCCATTCCAATCCTGAGACCCTTCCGATATCATGAGATTTGTTATCTCAATGCTTCTAATATCAAAATTGAGACCCTCCCTATAGCATGAGATGGGATATCCAACTCCTTCCCATTCCAATCCTGAGACCCTTCCGATAGCAGAGATGTGATATCTCAATGCTTATACCAAATCTGAGACCCTTCCTATAGCATGAGATGTGATATCCAACTCCTTCCCATTCCAATCCTGAGACCCTTCCTATAGCATGAGATGTGATGTCTCAATGCTTCTAATACCAAACCTGAGATCCTTCCTATAACATGAGATGTGATATCCAACTCCTTCCCATTCCAATCCTGAGACCCTTCCTATAGCATGAGATGTGCTATCTCAATGCTTATACCAAACCTGAGACCCTTCCTAAAGCTTGAGATGTGATATCCAACTCCTTCCCATTCCAATCCTGAGACCCTTCCTATAGCATGAGATGTGATATCTCAAGGCCTCTAATACCAAACCTGAGATCCTTCCTCTAACATGAAATGTGATATCCAACTCCTTCCCCTTCCAAACCTGAGAGCCTTCCTATAGCATGAGATATGATATCCAAGTCCTTCCCATTCCAATCCTGAGACCCTTCCTATAACATGAAATGTGATATCCAACTCCTTCCCATTCCAACCTGAGACCCTTCCTATAACATGAAATGTGTTATCCAACTCCTTCCAAATCCAATACTGATACCCTTCCAATAGCATGAAATGTGATATCCCAATGCTTCTACCAAACCTGAGACCCATACTATGGCATGAGAGGTGATATCAAACTCCTTCCCATTCCAATCCTGAGACTCTTCCTATAGCTTGAGATGTGATATCCAACTCCTTCACATTCCAATTCTGAGACCCTTCCTATGCCATGAGACTTGATATCTCAATGCTTCTAATACCAAACCTGAGACCCGTCCTATAACATGAGATGTGATATCCAAATCTTTCCCCTTCCAAACCTTAGACTCTTCCTTTATCATGAGATGTGATATCCAACTCCTTCCCATTCCAATCCTGAGACCCTTCCGATATCATGAGATTTGTTATCTCAATGCTTCTAATATCAAACTTGAGACACTCCCTATAGCATGAGATGTGACATCCAAGTCCTCCCCATTCCAATCCTGAGACCCTTCCTATAGCATGAGATGTGATATCTCAATGCTTCTAATACCAAACCTGAGACCCTTCCTATAACATGAGATGGGATATCCAACTCCTTCCCATTCCAATCCTGAGACCCTTCCGATAGCAGAGATGTGATATCTCAATGCTTATACCAATCCTGAGACCCTTCCTATGGCCTGAGATGTCATATACAACTCCTTCCCAATCCAATCCTGAGACCCTTCCTATAGCATGAGATGTGATATCTCAATGCTTATACCAAATGTGAGACCCTTCCTATAGCATGAGATGTGATATCCAACTCCTTCCCATTCCAATCCTGAGACCCTTCCTATAGCATGAGATGTGATGTCTCAATGCTTCTAATACCAAACCTGAGAACCTTCCTACAGCATGCGATGTGATATCTCAATGCTTCTAATACCAAACCTGAGACCAGTCCTATAACATGAGATTGGATATCCAACTCCTTCCCCTTCCAAACCTGAGACCCTTCCTATAGCATGAGATGTGATATCCAACTTCTTCCCATTCCAATCCTGAGACCCTTCCTATAACATGAGATGTGATGTCTCAATGCTTCTAATACCAAACCTGAGATCTTTCCTATAACATGAGATGTGATATCCAACTCCTTCCCATTCCAATCCTGAGACCCTTCCTATAGCATGAGATGTGCTATCGCAATGCTTATACCAAACCTGAGACCCTTCCTAAAGCTTGAGATGTGATATCCAACTCCTTCCCATTCCAATCCTGACACCCTTCCTATAGCATGAGATGTGATATCTCAAGGCCTCTAATACCAAACCTGAGATCCTTCCTCTAACATGAAATGTGATATCCAACTCCTTCCCCTTCCAAACCTGAGAGCCTTCCTATAGCATGAGATATGATATCCAAGTCCTTCCCATTCCAATCCTGAGACCCTTCCTATAACATGAAATGTGATATCCAACTCCTTCCCATTCCAACCTGAGACCCTTCCTATAGCATGAGATGGGATATCCAACTCCTTCGAAATCCAATACTGATACCCTTCCAATAGCATGAATTGTGATATCCCAATGCTTCTACCAAACCTGAGACCCATACTATGGCATGAGATGTGATATCAAACTCATTCCCATTCCAATCCTGAGACTCTTCCTATAGCTTGAGATGTGATATCCAACTCCTTCCCATTCCAATTCTGAGACCCTTCCTATGCCATGAGACTTGATATCTCAATGCTTCTAATACCAAACCTGAGACCCGTCCTATAACATGAGATGTGATATCCAAATCTTTCCCCTTCCAAACCTTAGACCCTTCCTTTATCATGAGATGTGATATCCAACTCCTTCCCATTCCAATCCTGAGACCCTTCCGATATCATGAGATTTGTTATCTCAATGCTTCTAATATCAAACTTGAGACCCTCCCTATAGCATGAGATGTGACATCCAAGTCCTCCCCATTCCAATCCTGAGACCCTTCCTATAGCATGAGATGTGATATCTCAATGCTTCTAATACCAAACCTGAGACCCTTCCTATAACATGAGATTGGATATCCAACTCCTTCCCATTCCAATCCTGAGACCCTTCCGATAGCAGAGATGTGATATCTCAATGCTTATACCAATCCTGAGACCCTCCCTATGGCCTGAGATGTCATATACAACTCCTTCCCAATCCAATCCTGAGACCCTTCCTATAGCATGAGATGTGATATCTCAATGCTTATACCAAATGTGAGACCCTTCCTATAGTATGAGATGTGATATCCAACTCCTTCCCATTCCAATCCTGAGACCCTTCCTATAGCATGAGATGTGATGTCTCAATGCTTCTAATACCAAACCTGAGATCCTTCCTATAACATGAGATGTGATATCCAACTCCTTCCCATTCCAATCCTGAGACCCTTCCTATAGCATGAGATGTGATGTCTCAATGCTTCTAATACCAAACCTGAGAACCTTCCTACAGCATGCGATGTGATATCTCAATGCTTCTAATACCAAACCTGAGACCAGTCCTATAACATGAGATTGGATATCCAACTCCTTCCCCTTCCAAACCTGAGACCCTTCCTATAGCATGAGATGTGATATCCAACTTCTTCCCATTCCAATCCTGAGACCCTTCCTATAACATGAGATGTGATGTCTCAATGCTTCTAATACCAAACCTGAGATCTTTCCTATAATATGAGATGTGATATCCAACTCCTTCCCATTCCAATCCTGAGACCCTTCCTATAGCATGAGATGTGCTATCTCAATGCTTATACCAAACCTGAGACCCTTCCTAAAGCTTGAGATGTGATATCCAACTCCTTCCCATTCCAATCCTGAGACCCTTCCTATAGCATGAGATGTGATATCTCAAGGCCTCTAATACCAAACCTGAGATCCTTCCTCTAACATGAAATGTGATATCCAACTCCTTCCCCTTCCAAACCTGAGAGCCTTCCTATAGCATGAGATATGATATCCAAGTCCTTCCCATTCCAATCCTGAGACCCTTCCTATAACATGAAATGTGATTTCCAACTCCTTCCCATTCCAACCTGAGACCCTTCCTATAGCATGAGATGGGATATCCAACTCCTTCCAAATCCAATACTGATACCCTTCCAATAGCATGAGATGTGATATCCCAATGCTTCTACCAAACCTGAGACCCATACTATGGCATGAGATGTGATATCAAACTCATTCCCATTCCAATCCTGAGACTCTTCCTATAGATTGAGATGTGATATCCAACTCCTTCCCATTCCAATTCTGAGACCCTTCCTATGCCATGAGACTTGATATCTCAATGCTTCTAATACCAAACCTGAGACCCGTCCTATAACATGAGATGTGATATCCAAATCTTTCCCCTTCCAAACCTTAGACCCTTCCTTTATCATGAGATGTGATATCCAACTCCTTCCCATTCCAATCCTGAGACCCTTCCGATATCATGAGATTTGTTATCTCAATGCTTCTAATATCAAACTTGAGACCCTCCCTGTAGCATGAGATGTGACATCCAAGTCCTCCCCATTCCAATCCTGAGACCCTTCCTATAGCATGAGATGTGATATCTCAATGCTTCTAATACCAAACCTGAGACCCTTCCTATAACATGAGATGTCATATACAACTCCTTCCCAATCCAATCCTGAGACCCTTCCTATAGCATGAGATGTGATATCTCAATGCTTATACCAAATCTGAGACCCTTCCTATAGCATGAGATGTGATATTCAACTCCTTCCCATTCCAATCCTGAGACCCTTCCTATAGCATGAGATGTGATGTCTCAATGCTTCTAATACCAAACCTGAGATCCTTCCAATAACATGAGATGTGATATCCAACTCCTTCCCATTCCAATCCTGAGACCCTTATGATAGCATGAGATGTGATATCTCAATGCCTCTAATACCAAACCTGAGATACTTCCGATAGCATGAGATGTGATATCTCAATGCTTCTAATACCAAACCTGAGATCCTTCCTATAACATGAGATGTGATTTCCAAATCCTTCCCCTTCCAAACCTGAGACCCTCCATTTAGCATGAGATGTGATATACAACTCCTTCCCATTCCAATCCTGAGACCCTTCTGATAGCATGAGATGTGATATCTCAATGCCTCTAATACCAAACCTGAGATCCTATCTCTAACATGAAATGTGATATCCATCTCCTTCCCTTTCCAAACCTGAGGCCCTGCCTATAGCATGAGATGTGATATCCAAGTCCTTCCCATTCCAATCCTGAGACCCTTCCTATAGCATGTGATGTGATATCTCAATGCTTATACCAAACCTGAGACCCTTCCTATGGCATGAGATGTCATATACAACTCCTCCCCGTTCCAATCCTGAGACCCTTCCTATAGCATGAGATGTGATATCTCAATGCTTATACCAAACCTGAGACCTTTCCTATAGCATGAGATGTGATATCCAACTTCTTCCCATTCCAATCCTGAGACCCTTCCTATAACATGAGATGTGATGTCTCAATGCTTCTAATACCAAACCTGAGATATTTCCTATAACATGAGATGTGATATCCAACTCCTTCCCATTCCAATCCTGAGACCCTTCCTATAGCATGAGATGTGATATCTCAATGCTTATACCAAACCTGAGACCCTTCCTATAGCTTGAGATGTGATATCCAACTCCTTCCCATTCCAATCCTGAGACCCTTCCTATAGCTTGAGATGTGATATCCAACTCCTTCCCCTTCCAAACCTGAGAGCCTTCCTATAGCATGAGATATGATATCCAAGTCCTTCCCATTCCAATCCTGAGACCCTTCCTATAACATGAAATGTGATATCCAACTCCTTCCCATTCCAACCTGAGACCCTTCCTATAGCATGAGATGGGATATCCAACTTCTTCCAAATCCAATACTGATACCCTTCCGATAGCATGAGATGTGATATCCCAATGCTTCTACCAAACCTGAGACCCATACTATGGCATGAGATGTGATATCAAACTCCTTCCCATTCCAAACCTGAGGACCTTCCCATAGCTTGAGGTGTGATATCCAACTCCTTCCCATTCCAATTCTGAGACCCTTCTTATACCATGAGACTTGATATCTCAATGCTTCTAATACCAAAACTGAGACCCGTCCTATAACATGAGATGTGATATCCAAATCCTTCCCCTTCCAAACCTTAGACCCTTCCTTTATCATGAGATGTGATATCCAACTCCTTCCCATTCCAATCCTGAGACCCTTCCGATATCATGAGATTTGTTATCTCAATGCTTCTAATATCAAACTTGAGACCCTCCCTATAGCATGAGATGTGACATCCAAGTCCTTCCCATTCCAATCCTGAGACCCTTCCTATAGCATGAGATGTGATATCTCTATGCTTCTAATACCAAACCTGAGACCATTCCTATAACATGAGATGGGATATCCAACTCCTTCCCATTCCAATCCTGAGACCCTTCCGATAGCAGAGATGTGATATCTCAATGCTTATACCAAACCTGAGACCCTTCCTATGGCCTGAGATGTCATATACAACTCCTTCCCATTCCAATCCTGAGACCCTTTCTTTAGCATGAGATGTGATATCTCAATGCTTATACCAAATCTGAGACCCTTCCTATAGCATGAGATGTGATATCCAATTCCTTCCCATTCCAATCCTGAGACCCTTCCTATAGCATGAGATGTGATATCTCAATGCTTATACCAAACCTGAGAGCCTACCTATAGCATGAGATGTGATATCCAAGTCCATCCCATTCCAATCCTTAGACCCTTCCTACAGCATGCGATGTGATATCTCAATGATTCTAATACCAAACCAGAGACTCTTCCTATAACATGAGATGGGATATCCAACTCCTTCCCGTTCCAAACCTGAGACACTAACTATAGCATATGTGATATCCAACTGCTTCCCATTCCAAACATGAGACCCTTCCTATAGCAAGAAAGTAATATCCAACTCCTACCCATTCCAATCCTGAGACCCTTCCTATACCAAGAGATGTGATATCCAAATCCTTCCCATTCCAATCCTGAGACCCTTCCTATAACATGAGATGTGATATCCAACTCCTTCCCATTCAAATCCTGAGACCCTTCCTATAGCATGAGAAGGGATATCCAACTCCTTCCCAATCCAATCCTGAGACCCTTTCGATAGCAGAAACGTGATATCTCAATGCTTCTACCAAACCTGAGACCCTTCCTTTAGCATAAGATGTGATATCCAAATCCTTCACATTCCAATCCTGAGACCCTTCCTATAGCATGAGATGTGATATCTCAATGCTTCTAATACCAAACCTGAGATTCTTCCTATAACATGAGATGTGATATCCAATTCCTTCCCATTCCAAACCTGAGACCCTTCCTATTGGATGAGATGTGATATCCAACTCCTTCCCATTCCAACCATGAGACCCTTCCTATAGCATGAGATGTGATGTCTCAATGCATCTAATACCAAACCTGAGATCCTTCCTATAACATGAGATGTGATATCCAACTCCTTCCATTCCAATCCTGAGACCCGTCCTATAGCATGAGATGTGATATCTCAATGCTTATACCAAACCTGAGACCCTTCCTATAGCATGAGATGTGATATCCAACTCCTTCCATTCCAATCCTGAGACCCGTCCTATAGCATGAGATGTGATATTTCAATGCTTCTAATACCAAACCTGAGATCCTTCCTCTAACATGAAATGTGATATCCAACTCCTTCCCTTTCCAAACCTGAGACCCTTCCTTTAGCATGAGATGTGATATCTCAATGCTTATACCAAATCTGAGACCCTTCCTATAGCATGAGATGTGATATCCAAATCCTTCCCATTCCAATCCTGAGACCCTTCCTATAGCATGAGATGTGATATCTCAATGCTTATACCAAACCTGAGAGCCTACCTATTGGAATGGGAAGGAGTTGGATATCACATCTCATGTTATAGGAAGGGTCTCAGGTTTGGTATAAGATATCACATCTCTGCTATCGGAAGGGTCTCAGGATTGGAATGGGAAGGAGTTGGATATCCCATCTCATGTTATAGGAAGGGTCTCAGGTTTGGTATTAGAAGCATTGAGATATCACATCTCATGCTATAGGAAGGGTCTCAGGATTGGAATGGGGAGGACTTGGATGTCACATCTCATGCTATAGGGAGTGTCTCAAGTTTGATATTAGAAGCATTGAGATAACAAATCTCATGATATCGGAAGGGTCTCAGGATTGGAATGGGAAGGAGTTGGATATCACATCTCATGATAAAGGAAGAGTCTAAGGTTTGGAAGGGGAAAGATTTGGATATCACATCTCATGTTATAGGACGGGTCTCAGGTTTGGTATTAGAAGCATTGAGATATCAAGTCTCATGGCATAGGAAGGGTCTCAGAATTGGAATGTGAAGGAGTTGGATATCACATCTCAAGCTATAGGAAGAGTCTCAGGATTGGAATGGGAAGGAGTTTGATATCACCTCTCATGCCATAGTATGGGTCTCAGGTTTGGTAGAAGCATTGGGATATCACATTTCATGCTATTGGAAGGGTATCAGTATTGGATTTGGAAGGAGTTGGATAACACATTTCATGTTATAGGAAGGGTCTCAGGTTGGAATGGGAAGGAGTTGGATATCACATTTCATGTTATAGGAAGGGTCTCAGGATTGGAATGGGAAGGACTTGGATATCATATCTCATGCTATAGGAAGGCTCTCAGGTTTGGAAGGGGAAGGAGTTGGATATCACATTTCATGTTAGAGGAAGGATCTCAGGTTTGGTATTAGAGGCCTTGAGATATCACATCTCATGCTATAGGAAGGGTCTCAGGATTGGAATGGGAAGGAGTTGGATATCACATCTCAAGCTTTAGGAAGGGTCTCAGGTTTGGTATAAGCATTGAGATAGCACATCTCATGCTATAGGAAGGGTCTCAGGATTGGAATGGGAAGGAGTTGGATATCACATCTCATGTTATAGGAAGGATCTCAGGTTTGGTATTAGAAGCATTGAGACATCACATCTCATGCTATAGGAAGGGTCTCAGGATTGGAATGGGAAGGAGTTGGATATCACATCTCATGCTATAGGAAGGGTCTCAGATTTGGTATAAGCATTGAGATATCACATCTCTGCTATCGGAAGGGTCTCAGGATTGGAATGGGAAGGAGTTGGATATCCCATCTCATGCTATAGGGAGGGTCTCAATTTTGATATTAGAAGCATTGAGATAACAAATCTCATGATATCGGAAGGGTCTCAGGATTGGAATGGGAAGGAGTTGGATATCACATCTCATGATAAAGGAAGGGTCTAAGGTTTGGAAGGGGAAATATTTGGATATCACATCTCATGTTATAGGACGGGTCTCAGGTTTGGTATTAGAAGCATTGAGATATCAAGTCTCATGGTATAGGAAGGGTCTCAGAATTGGAATGGGAAGGAGTTGGATATCACATCTCAAGCTATAGGAAGAGTCTCAGGATTGGAATGGGAAGGAGTTTGATATCACATCTCATGCCATAGTATGGTTCTCAGGTTTGATAGAAGCATTGGGATATCACATCTCATGCTATTGGAAGGGTATCAGTATTGGATTTGGAAGGAGTTGGATATCCCATCTCATGCTATAGGAAGGGTCTCAGGTTGGAATGGGAAGGAGTTGGATATCACATTTCATGTTATAGGAAGGGTCTCAGGATTGGAATGGGAAGGACTTGTATATCATATCTCATGCTATAGGAAGGCTCTCAGGTTTGGAAGGAGAAGGAGTTGGATATCACATTTCATGTTAGAGGAAGGATCTCAGGTTTGGTATTAGAGGCCTTGAGATATCACATCTCATGCTATAGGAAGGGTCTCAGGTTGGAATGGGAAGGAGTTGGATATCACATTTCATGTTATAGGAAGGGTCTCAGGATTGGAATGGGAAGGAGTTGGATATCACATCTCAAGCTTTAGGAAGGGTCTCAGGTTTGGTATAAGCATTGAGATAGCACATCTCATGCTATATGAAGGGTCTCAGGATTGGAATGGGAAGGAGTTGGATATCACATCTCATGTTATAGGAAAGATCTCAGGTTTGGTATTAGAAGCATTGAGACATCACATCTCATGTTATAGGAAGGGTCTCAGGATTGGAATGGGAAGAAGTTGGATATCACATCTCATGCTATAGGAAGGGTCTCAGGTTTGGAAGAGGAAGGAGTTGGATATCCAATCTCATGTTATAGGACTGGTCTCAGGTTTGGTATTAGAAGCATTGAGATATCACATCGCATGCTGTAGGAAGGTTCTCAGGTTTGGAATGGGGAGGAATTGGATATCACATCTCATGTCATAGGAAGGATCTCAGGTTTGGTATTAGAAGCATTGAGATATCACATCTCATGCTATAGGAATGGTCTCAGGATTGAAATGGGAAGGAGTTGGATATTACATTCCTGCTATAGGAAGGGTCTCATGTTTGGAATGGGAATGTGTTGGATATCACATATGCTATAGGAAGGGTCTCAGGTTTGGAACGCGAAGGAGTTGGATATCACATCTCATGTTATAGGAAGGGTCTCAGGTTTGGTATAAGCATTGAGATATCACATCTCTGCTATCGGAAGTGTCTCAGGATTGGAATGGGAAGGTGTTGGATATCCCATCTCATGTTATAGGACGGGTCTCAGGTTTGTTATTAGAATCATTGAGATATCATATTGCATGCTGTAGGAAGGGTCTAAGGATTGGAATGGGAAGGAGTTGGATATCCCATCTCATGTTATAGGAAGAGTCTCAAGTTTGGTATTAGAAGCATTTAGATATCACATCTCATGCTATAGGAAGTGTCTCAGGATTGGAATGGGAAGGAGTTGGATATCACATTTCATGTTAGAGGAAGGATCTCAGGTTTGGTATTAGAGGCATTGAGATATCACATCTCATGCTATAGGAAGGGTCTCAGGATTGGAATGGGAAGGAGTTGGATATCACATCTCATGCTATAGGAAGGGTCTCAGGTTTGGTATAAGCATTGAGATATCACATCTCATGCTATAGGAAGGGTCTCAGGATTGGAATGGGAAGGAGTTGGATATCACATCTCATGTTATAGGAAGGATCTCAGGTTTGGTATTAGAAGCATTGAGACATCACATCTCATGCTATCGGAAGGGTCTCAGGATTGGAATGGGAAGGACTTGGATATCACATCTCATGCTATAGGGAGGGTCTCAAGTTTGATATTAGAAGCATTGAGATATCATATCTCATGCTATAGGAAGGGTCTCAGGATTGGAATGGGAAGGAGTTGGATATCACATCTCATGCTATAGGAAGGGTCTCAGGTTTGGTATAAGCAGTGAGATATCACATCTCATGCTATAGGAAGTGTCTCAGGATTGGAATGGGAAGGAGTTGGATATCACATCTCATGTTATAGGAAGGATCTCAGGTTTGGTATAAGCATTGAGATATCACATCTCTACTATCGGAAGGGTCTCAGGATTGGAATGGGAAGGAGTTGGATATTCCCATCTCATGTTATAGGAAGGGTCTCAGGTTTGGTATTAGAAGCATTGAGATATCACATCTCATGCTATAGGAAGGGTCTCAGGATTGGAATGGGAAGGACTTGGATATCACATCTCATGCTATAAGGAGGGTCTCAAGTTTGATATTAGAAGCATTGAGATATCACATCTCATGATATCGGAAGGGTCTCAAGGATGGAATGGGAAGGAGTTGGATATCACATCTCATGATAAAGGAAGTGTCTAAGGTTTGGAAGGGGAAGGAGTTTGATATCACATCTCATGCCATAGTATGGGTCTCAGGTTTGGTAGAAGCATTGGGATATCACATCTCATGCTATCGGAAGGGTATCAGGATTGGATTTGGAAGGAGTTGGATATCCCATCTCATGCTATAGGAAGGGTCTCAGGTTGGAATGGGAAGGAGTTGGATATCACATCTCATGTTATAGGAAGGGTCTCAGGATTGGAATTAGAAGGACTTGGATATCACATCTCATGCTATAGGAAGGCTCTCAGGTTTGGAAGGGGAAAGAGTTGGATATCACATTTCATGTTAGAGGTAGGATCTCAGGTTTGGTATTAGAAGCATTGAGATATCACATCTCATGCTTTCGGAAGGATCTCAGGTTTGGTATAGAAGCATTGAGATATCACATCTCATGCTATCAGAAGGTTCTCAGGATTGGAATGGGAAGGAGTTGGATATCACATCTCATGCTAAAGGGAGGGTCTCAGGTTTGGAAGGGGAAGGATTTGGATATCACATCTCATGTTATAGGAAGGATCTCAGGTTTGGTATTAGAAGCATTGAGATATCACATCTCATGCTATCGGAAGGATCTCAGGTTTGGTATAGAAGCATTGAGATATCACATCTCATGCTATCAGAAGGTTCTCAGGATTGGAATGGGAAGGAGTTGGATATCACATCTCATGCTAAAGGGAGGGTCTCAGGTTTGGAAGGGGAAGGATTTGGATATCATATCTCATGTTATCAGAAGGATCTCAGGTTTGGTATTAGAAGTATTGAGATATCACATCTCATGCTATAGGAAGGGTCTCAGGATTGGAATGGGAAGGAGTTGGTTATCACATCTCATGCTAAAGGAAGGGTCTCAGGTTTGGTAGAAGCATTGAGATATCACATCTCATGCTATAGGAAGGGTCTCAGGATTGGAATGGGAAGGACTTAGATATCACATATCATGCTATAGGGAGGGTCTCAGTTTTGATATTAGAAGCATTGAGATATCACATCTTATGCTATCAGAAGGGTCTCAGGATTGGAATGGGAAGGAGCTGGATATCACATCTCATGCTAAAGGAAGGGTCTCAGGATTGGAATGGGAAGGAGTTGGATATCACATCTCATGCTATAGGAACGGTCTCAGGTTTGGTATAAGCAGTGAGATATTCCCATTCCAACCTGAGACCCTTCCTATAGCATGAGATGTGATATCTAAAGGCCTCTAATACCAAACCTGAGATCCTTCCTCTAACATGAAATGTGATATCCAACTCCTTCTCCTTCCAAACCTGAGAGCCTTCCTATAGCATGAGATATGATATCCAAGTCCTTCCCATTCCAATCCTGAGACCTTCCTATGACATGGAATGTGATATCCAACTCCTTCCCATTCCAACCTGAGACCCTTCCTATAGCATGAGATGGGATATCCAACTCCTTCCAAATCCAATACTGATACCCTTCCAATAGCATGAGATGTGATATCTCAATGCTTCTATCAAACCTGAGAACCATACTATGGCATGAGATGTGATATCAAACTCCTTCCCATTCCAATCCTGAGACTCTTCCTATAGCTTGAGATGTGATATCCAACTCCTTCCCATTCCAATTCTGAGACCCTTCCTATACCATGAGACTTGATATCTCAATGCTTCTAATACCAAACCTGAGACCCGTCCTATAACATGAGATGTGATATCCAAATCTTTCCCCTTCCAAACCTTAGACCCTTCCTTTATCATGAGATGTGATATCCAACTCCTTCCCATTCCAATCCTGAGACCCTTCCGATATCATGAGATTTGTTATCTCAATGCTTCTAATATCAAAATTGAGACCCTCCCTATAGCATGAGATGGGATATCCAACTCCTTCCCATTCCAATCCTTAGACCCTTCCGATAGCAGAGATGTGATATCTCAATGCTTATACCAAATCTGAGACCCTTCCTATAGCATGAGATGTGATATCCAACTCCTTCCCATTCCAATCCTGAGACCCTTCCTATAGCATGAGATGTGATGTCTCAATGCTTCTAATACCAAACCTGAGATCCTTCCTATAACATGAGATGTGATATCCAACTCCTTCCCATTCCAATCCTGAGACCCTTCCTATAGCATGAGATGTGCTATCTCAATGCTTATACCAAACCTGAGACCCTTCCTAAAGCTTGAGATGTGATATCCAACTCCTTCCCATTCCAATCCTGAGACCCTTCCTATAGCATGAGATGTGATATCTCAAGGCCTCTAATACCAAACCTGAGATCCTTCCTCTAACATGAAATGTGATATCCAACTCCTTCCCCTTCCAAACCTGAGAGCCTTCCTATAGCATGAGATATGATATCCAAGTCCTTCCCATTCCAATCCTGAGACCCTTCCTATAACATGAAATGTGATATCCAACTCCTTCCCATTCCAACCTGAGACCCTTCCTATAGCATGAGATGGGATATCCAACTCCTTCCAAATCCAATACTGATACCCTTCCAATAGCATGAGATGTGATATCCCAATGCTTCTACCAAACCTGAGACCCATACTATGGCATGAGATGTGATATCAAACTCCTTCCCATTCCAATCCTGAGACTCTTCCTATAGCTTGAGATGTGATATCCAACTCCTTCACATTCCAATTCTGAGACCCTTCCTATGCCATGAGACTTGATATCTCAATGCTTCTAATACCAAACCTGAGACCCGTCCTATAACATGAGATGTGATATCCAAATCTTTCCCCTTCCAAACCTTAGACCCTTCCTTTATCATGAGATGTGATATCC
This sequence comes from Ambystoma mexicanum, assembly GCF_040938575.1. Lineage (NCBI taxonomy): Eukaryota > Metazoa > Chordata > Amphibia > Caudata > Ambystomatidae > Ambystoma > Ambystoma mexicanum. The sequence goes on along the minus strand of NW_027182455.1, from coordinate 16,358,206 downwards.
AACTCCTTCCCATTCCAATCCTGAGACCCTTCCGATATCATGAGATTTGTTATCTCAATGCTTCTAATATCAAACTTGAGACCCTCCCTATAGCATGAGATGTGACATCCAAGTCCTCCCCATTCCAATCCTGAGACCCTTCCTATAGCATGAGATGTGATATCTCAATGCTTCTAATACCAAACCTGAGACCCTTCCTATAACATGAGATGGGATATCCAACTCCTTCCCATTCCAATCCTGAGACCCTTCCGATAGCAGAGATGTGATATCTCAATGCTTATACCAATCCTGAGACCCTTCCTATGGCCTGAGATGTCATATAAAACTCCTTCCCAATCCAATCCTGAGACCCTTCCTATAGCATGAGATGTGATATCTCAATGCTTATACCAAATGTGAGACCCTTCCTATAGCATGAGATGTGATATCCAACTCCTTCCCATTCCAATCCTGAGACCCTTCCTATAGCATGAGATGTGATGTCTCAATGCTTCTAATACCAAACCTGAGATCCTTCCTATAACATGAGATGTGATATCCAACTCCTTCCCATTCCAATCCTGAGACCCTTCCTATAGCATGAGATGTGATGTCTCAATGCTTCTAATACCAAACCTGAGAACCTTCCTACAGCATGCGATGTGATATCTCAATGCTTCTAATACCAAACCTGAGACCAGTCCTATAACATGAGATTGGATATCCAACTCCTTCCCCTTCCAAACCTGAGACCCTTCCTATAGCATGAGATGTGATATCCAACTTCTTCCCATTCCAATCCCGAGACCCTTCCTATAACATGAGATGTGATGTCTCAATGCTTCTAATACCAAACCTGAGATCTTTCCTATAACATGAGATGTGATATCCAACTCCTTCCCATTCCAATCCTGAGACCCTTCCTATAGCATGAGATGTGCTATCTCAATGCTTATACCAAACCTGAGACCCTTCCTAAAGCTTGAGATGTGATATCCAACTCCTTCCCATTCCAATCCTGAGACCCTTCCTATAGCATGAGATGTGATATCTCAAGGCCTCTAATACCAAACCTGAGATCCTTCCTCTAACATGAAATGTGATATCCAACTCCTTCCCCTTCCAAACCTGAGAGCCTTCCTATAGCATGAGATATGATATCCAAGTCCTTCCCATTCCAATCCTGAGACCCTTCCTATAACATGAAATGTGATATCCAACTCCTTCCCATTCCAACCCGAGACCCTTCCTATAGCATGAGATGGGATATCCAACTCCTTCCAAATCCAATACTGATACCCTTCCAATAGCATGAGATGTGATATCCCAATGCTTCTACCAAACCTGAGACCCATACTATGGCATGAGATGTGATATCAAACTCATTCCCATTCCAATCCTGAGACTCTTCCTATAGCTTGAGATGTGATATCCAACTCCTTCCTATTCCAATTCTGAGACCCTTCCTATGCCATGAGACTTGATATCTCAATGCTTCTAATACCAAACCTGAGACCCGTCCTATAACATGAGATGTGATATCCAAATCTTTCCCCTTCCAAACCTTAGACCCTTCCTTTATCATGAGATGTGATATCCAACTCCTTCCCATTCCAATCCTGAGACCCTTCCGATATCATGAGATTTGTTATCTCAATGCTTCTAATATCAAACTTGAGACCCTCCCTATAGCATGAGATGTGACATCCAAGTCCTCCCCATTCCAATCCTGAGACCCTTCCTATAGCATGAGATGTGATATCTCAATGCTTCTAATACCAAACCTGAGACCCTTCCTATAACATGAGATGTCATATACAACTCCTTCCCAATCCAATCCTGAGACCCTTCCTATAGCATGAGATGTGACATCTCAATGCTTATACCAAATCTGAGACCCTTCCTATAGCATGAGATGTGATATTCAACTCCTTCCCATTCCAATCCTGAGACCCTTCCTATAGCATGAGATGTGATGTCTCAATGCTTCTAATACCAAACCTGAGATCCTTCCAATAACATGAGATGTGATATCCAACTCCTTCCCATTCCAATCCTGAGACCCTTATGATAGCATGAGATGTGATATCTCAATGCCTCTAATACCAAACCTGAGATACTTCCGATAGCATGAGATGTGATATCTCAATGCTTCTAATACCAAACCTGAGATCCTTCCTATAACATGAGATGTGATTTCCAAATCCTTCCCCTTCCAAACCTGAGACCCTCCATTTAGCATGAGATGTGATATACAACTCCTTCCCATTCCAATCCTGAGACCCTTCTGATAGCATGAGATGTGATATCTCAATGCCTCTAATACCAAACCTGAGATCCTATCTCTAACATGAAATGTGATATCCATCTGCTTCCCTTTCCAAACCTGAGGCCCTGCCTATAGCATGAGATGTGATATCCAAGTCCTTCCCATTCCAATCCTGAGACCCTTCCTATAGCATGTGATGTGATATCTCAATGCTTATACCAAACCTGAGACCCTTCCTATGGCATGAGATGTCATATACAACTCCTTCCCGTTCCAATCCTGAGACCCTTCCTATAGCATGAGATGTGATATCTCAATGCTTAAACCAAACCTGAGACCCTTCCTATAGCATGAGATGTGATATCCAACTTCTTCCCATTCCAATCCTGAGACCCTTCCTATAACATGAGATGTGATGTCTCAATGCTTCTAATACCAAACCTGAGATATTTCCTATAACATGAGATGTGATATCCAACTCCTTCACATTCCAATCCTGAGACCCTTCCTATAGCATGAGATGTGATATCTCAATGCTTATACCAAACCTGAGACCCTTCCTATAGCTTGAGATGTGATATCCAACTCCTTCCCATTCCAATCCTGAGACCCTTCCTATAGCTTGAGATGTGATATCCAATTCCTTCCCCTTCGAAACCTGAGAGCCTTCCTATAGCATGAGATATGATATCCAAGTCCTTCCCATTCCAATCCTGAGACCCTTCCTATAACATGAAATGTGATATCCAACTCCTTCCCATTCCAACCTGAGACCCTTCCTATAGCATGAGATGGGATATCCAACTTCTTCCAAATCCAATACTGATACCCTTCCGATAGCATGAGATGTGATATCCCAATGCTTCTACCAAACCTGAGACCCATACTATGGCATGAGATGTGATATCAAACTCCTTCCCATTCCAATCCTGAGACCCTTCCTATAGCTTGAGGTGTGATATCCAACTCCTTCCCATTCCAATTCTGAGACCCTTCTTATACCATGAGACTTGATATCTCAATGCTTCTAATACCAAAACTGAGACCCGTCCTATAACATGAGATGTGATATCCAAATCCTTCCCCTTCCAAACCTTAGACCCTTCCTTTATCATGAGATGTGATATCCAACTCCTTCCCATTCCAATCCTGAGACCCTTCCGATATCATGAGATTTGTTATCTCAATGCTTCTAATATCAAACTTGAGACCCTCCCTATAGCATGAGATGTGACATCCAAGTCCTTCCCATTCCAATCCTGAGACCCTTCCTATAGCATGAGATGTGATATCTCTATGCTTCTAATACCAAACCTGAGACCATTCCTATAACATGAGATGGGATATCCAACTCCTTCCCATTCCAATCCTGAGACCCTTCCGATAGCAGAGATGTGATATCTCAATGCTTATACCAAACCTGAGACCCTTCCTATGGCCTGAGATGTCATATACAACTCCTTCCCATTCCAATCCTGAGACCCTTTCTTTAGCATGAGATGTGATATCTCAATGCTTATACCAAATCTGAGACCCTTCCTATAGCATGAGATGTGATATCCAATTCCTTCCCATTCCAATCCTGAGACCCTTCCTATAGCATGAGATGTGATATCTCAATGCTTATACCAAACCTGAGAGCCTACCTATAGCATGAGATGTGATATCCAAGTCCATCCCATTCCAATCCTTAGACCCTTCCTACAGCATGCGATGTGATATCTCAATGATTCTAATACCAAACCAGAGACTCTTCCTATAACATGAGATGGGATATCCAACTCCTTCCCGTTCCAAACCTGAGACACTAACTATAGCATATGTGATATCCAACTGCTTCCCATTCCAAACATGAGACCCTTCCTATAGCAAGAAAGTAATATCCAACTCCTACCCATTCCAATACTGAGACCCTTCCTATAGCAAGAGATGTGATATCCAAATCCTTCCCATTCCAATCCTGAGACCCTTCCTATAACATGAGATGTGATATCCAACTCCTTCCCATTCAAATCCTGAGACCCTTCCTATAGCATGAGAAGGGATATCCAACTCCTTCCCAATCCAATCCTGAGACCCTTCCGATAGCAGAAACGTGATATCTCAATGCTTCTACCAAACCTGAGACCCTTCCTTTAGCATGAGATGTGATATCCAAATCCTTCACATTCCAATCCTGAGACCCTTCCTATAGCATGAGATGTGATATCTCAATGCTTCTAATACCAAACCTGAGATTCTTCCTATAACATGAGATGTGATATCCAATTCCTTCCCATTCCAAACCTGAGACCCTTCCTATTGGATGAGATGTGATATCCAACTCCTTCCCATTCCAACCCTGAGACCCTTCCTATAGCATGAGATGTGATGTCTCAATGCATCTAATACCAAACCTGAGATCCTTCCTATAACATGAGATGTGATATCCAACTCCTTCCATTCCAATCCTGAGACCCTTCCTATAGCATGAGATGTGATATCTCAATGCTTATACCAAACCTGAGACCCTTCCTATAGCATGAGATGTGATATCCAACTCCTTCCATTCCAATCCTGAGACCCGTCCTATAGCATGAGATGTGATATCTCAATGCTTCTAATACCAAACCTGAGATCCTTCCTCTAACATGAAATGTGATATCCAACTCCTTCCCTTTCCAAACCTGAGACCCTTCCTTTAGCATGAGATGTGATATCTCAATGCTTATACCAAATCTGAGACCCTTCCTATAGCATGAGATGTGATATCCAAATCCTTCCCATTCCAATCCTGAGACCCTTCCTATAGCATGAGATGTGATATCTCAATGCTTATACCAAACCTGAGAGCCTACCTATAGCATGAGATGTGATATCCAAGTCCATCCCATTCCAATCCTTAGACCCTTCCAACAGCATGCGATGTGATATCTCAATGATTCTAATACCAAACCAGAGACTCTTCCTATAACATGAGATGGGATATCCAACTCCTTCCCATTCCAATCCTGAGCCGCTTCCGATAGCAGAGATGTGATATCTCAATGCTTATACCAAACCTGAGACCCTTCCTATAACATGAGATGTGATATCCAACTCCTTCCCGTTCCAAACCTGAGACACTAACTATAGCATATGTGATATCCAACTCCTTCCCATTCCAAACATGAGACCCTTCCTATAGCAAGAAAGTAATATCCAACTCCTACCCATTCCAATCCTGAGACTGTTCCTATAGCAAGAGATGTGATATCCAAATCCTTCCCATTCCAATCCTGAGACCCTTCCTATAACATGAGATGTGATATCCAACTCCTTACCATTCCAACCTGAGACACTTCCTATAGCATGAGAAGGGATATCCAAATCCTTCCCAATCCAATCCTGAGACCCTTCCGATAGCAGAGATGTGATATCTCAATGCTTATACCAAACCTGAGACCCTTCCTATGGCATGAGATGTGATATCCAACTCCTTGCAATTCAAATCCTGAGACCCTTCCTATAGCATGAGAAGGGATATCCAACTCCTTCCCAATCCAATCCTGAGACCCTTCCGATAGCAGAGACGTGATATCTCAATGCTTCTACCAAACCTGAGACCCTTCCTTTAGCATGAGATGTGATATCCAAATCCTTCACATTCCAATCCTGAGACCCTTCCTATAGCATGAGATGTGATATCTCAATGCTTCTAATACCAAACCTGAGATCCTTCCTATAACATGAGATGTGATATCCAATTCCTTCCCATTCCAAACCTGAGACCCTTCCTATTGGATGAGATGTGATATCCAACTCCTTCCCATTCCAACCCTGAGACCCTTCCTACAGCATGAGATGTGATGTCTCAATGCTTCTAATACCAAACCTGAGATCCTTACTATAACATGAGATGTGATATCCAACTCCTTCCATTCCAATCCTGAGACCCGTCCTATAGCTTGAGATGTGATATCTCAATGCTTATACCAAACCTGAGACCCTTCCTATAGCATGAGATGTGATATCCAACTACTTCCCATTCCAATCCTGAGACCCTTCCTATAGCATGAGATGTGATATCTCAATGCTTCTAATACCAAACCTGAGATCCTTCCTCTAACATGAAATGTGATATCCAACTCCTTCCCTTTCCAAACCTAGGAGCCTATCTATAGCATGAGATGTGATATCCAAGTGCTTCCCATTCCAACCCTTAGACCCTTCCTACAGCATGCAATATGATATCTCAATGATTCTAATAACAAACCTGAGACCCGTCCTATAACATGAGATGGGATATCCAACTCCTTCCCATTCCAATCCTGAGACACTTCCGATAGCAGAGATGTGATATCTCAATGCTTATACCAAACCTGAGACCCTTCCTATAACATGAGATGTGATATCCAAATCCTTCCCGTTCCAAACCTGAGACCCTTCCTTTAGCATGAGATGTGATATCCAGCTCCTTCCCATTCCAATCCTGAGACCCTTCCTATAGCATGAGATGTGATATCTCAATGCTTCTAATACCAAACCTGAGATCCTTCCTCTAACATGAAATGTGATATCCAACTCCTTCCCTTTCCAAACCTAAGAGCCTATCTATAGCATGAGATGTGATATCCAAGTCCATCCCATTCCAATCCTTAGACCCTTCCTACAGCATGCGATGTGATATCTCAATGATTCTAATACCAAACCAGAGACTCGTCCTATAACATGAGATGGGATATCCAACTCCTTCCCATTCCAATCCTGAGCCACTTCCGATAGCAGAGATGTGATATCTCAATGCTTATACCAAACCTGAGACCCTTCCTATAACATGAGATGTGATATCCAACTCCTTCCCGTTCCAAACCTGAGACATTAACTATAGCATATGTGATATCCAACTCCTTCCCATTCCAAACATGAGACCCTTCCTATAGCAAGAAAGTAATATCCAACTCCTACCCATTCCAATCCTGAGACCCTTCCTATAGCAAGAGATGTGATATCCAAATCCTTCCCATTCCAATCCTGAGACCCTTCCTATAACATGAGATGTGATATCCAACTCCTTCCCATTCCAACCTGAGACACTTCCTATAGCATGAGAAGGGATATCCAACTCCTTCCCAATCCAATCCTGAGACCCTTCCGATAGCAGAGATGTGATATCTCAATGCTTATACCAAACCTGAGACCCTTCCTATAGCATGAGAAGGGATATCCAACTCCTTCCCAATCCAATCCTGAGACCCTTCCGATAGCAGAGACGTGATATCTCAATGCTTCTACCAAACCTGAGACCCTTCCTTTAGCATGAGATGTGATATCCAAATCCTTCACATTCCAATCCTGAGACCCTTCCTATAGCATGAGAAGGGATATCTCAATGCTTCTAATACCAAACCTGAGATCCTTCCTATAACATGAGATGTGATATCCAATTCCTTCCCATTCCAATCCTGAGACCCTTCCGATAGCAGAGATGTGATATCTCAATGCTTATACCAAACCTGAGACCCTTCCTATGGCCTGAGATGTCATATACAACTCCTTCCCATTCCAATCCTGAGACCCTTCCTATAGCATGAGATGTGATATCTCAATGCTTATACCAAATCTGAGACCCTTCCTATAGCATGAGATGTTATATCCAACTCCTTCCCATTCCAATCCTGAGACCCTTCCTATAGCATGAGATGTGATGTCTCAATGCTTCTAATACCAAACCTGAGATCCTTCCTATAACATCAGATGTGATATCCAACTCCTTCCCATTCCAATCCTGAGACCCTTATGAAAGCATGAGATGTGATATCTCAATGCTTCTAATACCAAACCTGAGATCCTTCCTATAACATGAGATGTGATTTCCAAATCCTTCCCCTTCCAAACCTGAGACCCTCCCTTTAGCATGAGATGTGATATCCAACTCCTTCCCATTCCAATCCTGAGACCCTTCTGATAGCATGAGATGTGATATCTCAATGCCTCTAATACCAAACCTGAGATCCTACCTCTAACATGAAATGTGATATCCATCTCATTCCCTTTCCAAACCTGAGACCCTGCCTATAGCATGAGATGTGATATCCAAGTCCTTCCCATTCCAATCCTGAGACCCTTCCTATAGCATGTGATGTGATATCTCAATGCTTATACCAAACCTGAGACCCTTCCTATAGCATGAGATGTCATATACAACTCCTTCCCATTCCAATCCTGAGACCCTTCCTATAGCATGAGATGTAATATCTCAATGCTTATACCAAACCTGAGACCCTTCCTATAGCATGAGATGTGATATCCAACTTCTTCCCATTCCAATCCTGAGACCCTTCCTATAACATGAGATGTGATGTCTCAATGCTTCTAATACCAAACCTGAGATCTTTCCTATAACATGAGATGTGATATCCAACTCCTTCCCATTCCAATCCTGAGACCCTTCCTATAGCATGAGATGTGATATCACAATGCTTATACCAAACCTGAGACCGTTCCTATAGCTTGAGATGTGATAACCAACTCCTTCCCATTCCAATCCTGAGACCCTTCCTATAGCATGAGATGTGATATCTCAAGGCCTCTAATACCAAACCTGAGATCCTTCCTCTAACATGAAATGTGATATCCAACTCCTTCCCCTTCCAAACCTGAGAGCCTTCCTATAGCATGGGATATGATATCCAAGTCCTTCCCATTCCAATCCTGAGACCCTTCCTATAACATGAAATGTGATATCCAACTCCTTCCCATTCCAAACTGAGACCCTTCCTATATCATGAGATGGGATATCTCAATGCTTCTAATACCAAACCTGAGACTCTTCCTATAACATGAGATGGGATATCCAACTCCTTCCCATTCCAATCCTAAGACCCTTTCGATAGCAGAGATGTGATATCTCAATGCTTATGCCAAACCTGAGACCCTTCCTACGGCATGAGATGTCATATACAACTCCTTCCCATTCCAATCCTGAGACCCTTCCTATAGCACGAGATGTGATATCTCAATGCTTATACCAAACCTGAGACCCTTCCTCTAGCATGAGATGTGATATCCAACTCCTTCCCATTCCAATCCTGAGACCCTTCCTATAGCCTGAGATCTGATATCTCAATGCCTCTAATACCAAACCTGAGATCCTTCCTCTAACGTGAAATGTGATATCCAACTCCTTCCCTTTCCAAACCTGAGAGCCTATCTATAGCATGAGATGTGATATCCAAGTCCTTCCCATTCCAATCCTGAGACACTTCCGATAGCAGAGATGTGACATCTCAATGCTTATACCAAACCTGAGACCCTTCCTATAACATGAGATGTGATATCCAACTCCTTCCCGTTCCAAACCTGAGACCCTTCCTTTAGCATGAGATGTGATATCCAGCTCCTTCCCATTCCAATCCTGAGACCCTTCCTATAGCATGAGATGTGATATCTCAATACTTCTAATACCAAACCTGAGATCCTTCTGATAACATGAGATATGATATCCAAATCCTTCCCCTTCCAAACCTGAGACCCTCCCTTTAGCATGAGATGTGATATCCAACTCCTTCCCATTCCAATCCTGAGAACCTTCTGATAGCATGAGAAGTGATATCTCAATGCTTCTATACCAAACCTGAGATCCTTCCGATAGCATGAGATGTGATATCTCAATGCTTCTAATACCAAACCTGAGATCCTTCCTATAACATGAGATGTGATATCCAACTCCTTCCCTTTCCAAACCTGAGAGCCTATCTATAGCATGAGATGTGATATCCAAGTCCTTCCCATTCCAATCCTGAGACACTTCCGATAGCAGAGATGTGATATCTCAATGCTTATACCAAACCTGAGACACTTCCTATAACATGAGATGTGATATCCAACTCCTTCCCGTTCCAAACCTGAGACCCTTCCTTTAGCATGAGATGTGATATCCAGCTCCTTCCCATTCCAATCCTGAGACCCTTCCTATAGCATGAGATGTGATATCTCAATACTTCTAATACCAAACCTGAGATCCTTCTGATAACATGAGATATGATATCCAAATCCTTCCCCTTCCAAACCTGAGACCCTCCCTTTAGCATGAGATGTGATATCCAACTCCTTCCCATTCCAATCCTGAGAACCTTCTGATAGCATGAGAAGTGATATCTCAATGCTTCTATACCAAACCTGAGATCCTTCCGATAGCATGAGATGTGATATCTCAATGCTTCTAATACCAAACCTGAGATCCTTCCTATAACATGAGATGTGATATCCAAATCCTTCCCCTTCCAAACCTGAGACCCTCCCTTTAGCATGAGATGTGATATCCAACTCCTTCCCATTCCAATCCTGAGACTCTTCTGATAGCATGAGATGTGATATCTCAATGCCTCTAATACCAAACCTGAGATCCTACCTCTAACATGAAATGTGATATCCAACTCTTTCCCCTTCCAAACCTGAGAGCCTTCCTATAGCATGAGATGTGATATCCAAGTCCTTCTAATTCCAATCCTGAGACCCTTCCTATAACATGAGATGTGATATCCAACTCCTTCCCATTCCAACCTGAGACCCTTCCTATAGCATGAGATGGGATATCCAACTCCTTCCAAATCCAATCCTGATACCCTTCCGATAGCATGAGATGTGATATCCCAATGCTTCTACCAAACCTGAGACCCATACTATGGCATGAGATGTGATATCAAACTCCTTCCCCTTCCAAACCTTAGACACTTCCTTTATCATGAGATGTGATATCCAACTCCTTCCCATTCCATCCTTGACCCCCTTCCGATATCATGAGATGTGATATCTCAATGCTTCTAATATCAAACTTGAGACCCTCCTTATAGCATGAGATGTGATATCCAAGTCCTTCCCATTCCAATCCTGAGACCCTTTCTATAGCATGAGATGTGATATCTCAATGTTTCTAATACCAAACCTGAGACCCTTCCTATAACATGAGATGGGAATATCCAACTCCTTCCCATTCCAATCCTGAGACCCTTCCGATAGTAGAGATGTGATATCTCAATGCTTATACCAAACCTGAGATCCTTCCTATAACATGAGATGTGATATCCAACTCCTTCCCATTCCAATCCTGAGACACTTCCTATAGCATGAGATGTGATATCTCACTGCTTATACCAAACCTGAGACCCTTCCTATAGCATGAGATGTGATATCCAACTCCTTCCCATTCCAATCCTGAGACCCTTCCTATAGCATGAGATATGATATCTCAATGCTTCTAATATCAAACTTGAGACCCTCCCTATAGCATGAGATGTGATATCCAAGTCCTTCCCATTCCAATCCTGAGACCCTTCCGATAGCATGAGATGTGATGTCTCAATGCTTCTAATACCAAACCTGAGATCCTTCCTATAACATGAGATGTGATATCCAACTCCTTCCCATTCCAATCCTGAGACCCTTCCTATAGCATGAGATGTGATATCTCAATGCTTATGCCAAACCTGAGACCCTTCCTATAGCATGAGATGTGATATCCAACTCCTTCCCATTCCAATCCTGAGACCCTTCCTATAGCATGAGATGTGATATCTCAATGCCTCTAATACCAAACCTGAGATCCTTCCTCTAACATGAAATGTGATATCCAACTCCTTCCCATTCCAATCCTGAGACACTTCCTATAGCATGAGATGTGATATCTAAATGCTTCTAATACCAAACTTGAGACTCTTCCTATAACATGAGATGGGATATCCAACTCCTTCCCATTCCAATCCTTAGACCCTTCCTACAGCATGCAATATGATATCTCAATGATTCTAATAACAAACCTGAGACCCGTCCTATAACATGAGATGGGATATCCAACACCTTCCCATTCCAATCCTGAGACACTTCCGATAGCAGAGATGTGATATCTCAATGCTTATACCAAACCTGAGACCCTTCCTATAACATGAGATGTGATATCCAACTCCTTCCCGTTCCAAACCTGAGACCCTTCCTATAGCATATGTGATATCCAACACATTCCCATTCCAAACATGAGACCCTTCCTATAGCAGGAATGTAATATCCAACTCCTTCCCATTCCAATCCTGAGACCATTCCTATAGCATGAGATGTGATATCTCAATGCTTCTAATACCAAACCTGAGATCCTTCCTATGACATGAGATGTGATATCCAATTCCTCCCCATTCCAAACCTGAGAACCTTCCTACAGCATGCGATGTGATATCTCAATGCTTCTAATACCAAACCTGAGACCAGTCCTATAACATGAGATTGGATATACAATTCTTTCCCCTTGCAAACCTGAGACCCTTCCAATAGCATGAGATGTGATATCCAACTTCTTCCCATTCCAATCCTGAGACCCTTCCTATAACATGAGATGTGATATCCAAGTCCTTCCCATTCCAATCCTGAGACCCTTCCTATAGCTTGAGATGTGATATCCAACTCCTTCCCATTCCAATTCTGAGACCCTTCCTATACTATGAGACTTGATATCTCAATGCTTCTAATACCAAACCTGACACCCGTAATATAACATGAGATGTGATATCCAAATCCTTCCCCTTCCAAACCTTAGACCCTTCCTTTATCATGAGATGTGATATCCAACTCCTTCCCATTCCAATCCTGAGACCCTTCCGATATCATGAGATGTGATATCTCAAAGCTTCTAATATCAAACTTGAGACCCTCCCTATAGCATGAGATGTGATATCCAAGTCCTTCCCATTCCAATCCTGAGACCCTTCCTATAGCATGAGATGTGATATCTCAATGCTTCTAATACCAAACCTGAGACCCTTCCTATAACATGAGATGGGAATATCCAACTCCTTCCCATTCCAATCCTGAGACCCTTCCGATAGCAGAGATGTGATATCTCAATGCTTATACCAAACCTGAGATCCTTCCTATAACATGAGATGTGATATCCAACTCCTTCCCATTCCAATCCTGAGACACTTCCTATAGCATGAGATATGATATCTCACTGCTTATACCAAACCTGAGACCCTTCCCATAGCATGAGATGTGATATCCAACTCCTTCCCATTCCAATCCTCAGACCCTTCCTATAGCATGCGATGTGATATCTCAATGCTTCTAATATCAAACTTGAGACCCTACCTATAGCATGAGATGTGATATCCAAGTCCTTCCCATTCCAATCCTGAGACACTTCCTATAGCATGAGATGTGATATCTCAATGCTTCTAATACCAAACCTGAGACTCTTCCTATAACATGAGATGGGATATCCAACTCCTTCCCATTCCAATCCTGAGACCCTTTTGATAGCAGAGATGTGATATCTCAATGTTTATACCAAACCTGAGACCCTTCCTACGGCATGAGATGTCATATTCAACTCCTTCCCATTCCAATCCTGAGACCCTTCCTATAGCATGAGATGTGATGTCTCAATGCTTCTAATACCAAACCTGAGATCCTTCCTATAACATGAGATGTGATATCCAACTCCTTCCATTCCAATCCTGGACCCTTCCTATAGCATGAGATGTGATATCTCAATGCTTATACCAAACCCGAGACCCTTCCTTTAGCATGAGATGTGATATCCAACTCCTTCCCATTCCAATCCTGAGACCCTTCCTATAGCCTGAGATGTGATATCTCAATGCCTCTAATACCAAACCTGAGATCCTTCCTCTAACATGAAATGTGATATCCAACTCCTTCACTTTCCAAACCTGAGAGCCTATCTATAGCATGAGATGTGATATCCAAGTCCTTCCCATTCCAATCCTTAGACCCTTCCTACAGCATGCAATATGATATCTCAATGATTCTAATAAAAAACCTGAGACCCGTCCTATAACATGAGATGGGATATCCAACTCCTTCCCATTCCAATCCTGAGACACTTCCGATAGCAGAGATGTGATATCTCAATGTTTATACCAAACCTGAGACCCTTCCTATAACATGAGATGTGATATCTCAATGCTTCTAATATCAAAACTGAGACCCTCCCTATAGCATGATTTGTGATATCTAAGTCCTTCCCATTCCAATCCTGAGACCCTTCCTATAGCATGAGATGTGATATCTCAATGCTTCTACCAAACCTGAGACCCTTCCTTTAGCATGAGATGTGATATCCAACTCCTTCCCATTCCAATCCTGAGACCCTTCCTATAGCATGAGAGGTGATATCTCAATACTTCTAATACCAAACCTGAGATCCTTCCGATAACATGAGATGTGATATCTCAATACTTCTAATACCAAACCTGAGATCCATCCTATAACATGAGATGTGATATCCAAATCCTTCCCCTTCCAAACCTGAGACCCGCCCTTTAGCATGAGATGTGATATCCAACTCCTTCCCATTCCAATCCTGAGACCCTTCTGATAGCATAAGATATGATATCTCAATGCTTCTATACCAAACCTGAGATCCTTCCGATAGCATGAGATGTGATATCTCAATACTTCTAATACCAAACCTGAGATCCTTCCTATAACATGAGATGTGATATCCAAATCCTTATCTTCCAAACCTGAGACCCTCCCTT